>NW_010103313.1:6392-64784 GCF_000699245.1 Pterocles gutturalis | reverse complement strand
TCCCTTTCCCTGTTGTGGCGAGAGGAGATAATAGTTCCCATCTGGTGAGAACTATTTTTGTGCAATAGTTGTATGTTTTTGAGGGAGTAAAATATGGCTAGGTATTTAAGATAGAAATGTGGGTACAACCAGTTATAACTCTGTTGTGTGTTTTCATTTGAATCCTTTAGAAGCATCATTACTTGTATTCCTTAGAACAAATTGAAAGATTTCTAAATTTTAATTTACATTTATGACACAAAAAAAATTAAACCTTTGTTTTCAATATCTCCTCTATATACCTAAATACTCGTTACTAATTCTGAAATGCTTGTGTCTTATAAAGGAATAAGCAATTTCCCAGATTTCTGCAGTTGGAGACTCCTCAGAATATGAGCTAAAAGAGGTCTAGTCAGGTCATCCAGCGTGTCCCTGAAGCTGCCAGGACAGGGAAAAGAAGGCTGAAGCTATGCTGCAATTGATCTGAGGCTGCAGCCAGCCTGATACAGTTTTGAATAGCTTTGAGGCTGCTTTAAACGACGTCTGAG
The DNA here is from genome assembly GCF_000699245.1 of Pterocles gutturalis. Classification (NCBI taxonomy): domain Eukaryota; kingdom Metazoa; phylum Chordata; class Aves; order Pterocliformes; family Pteroclidae; genus Pterocles; species Pterocles gutturalis. The sequence goes on along the minus strand of NW_010103313.1, from coordinate 64,257 downwards.
ACCAAGCTATGCTCCCATGTCAGGAAGACATAAATAACTTCCTGCTTTCTCAGCTGAATATTGAGAATTTTTATTAAAGGAACAGGGAAAAAGTACAGCTTTATGAAAAAAGTATAATTACTACTCTTCAAAATAGGGAGAATATATATTCAACTCTTTATTAGAAGTACATTATTAACACATCGGTGCCCTAACAGAGTTTGGTATCCTATTGTGCTATATGGACACAGAGTGAAAAATGGTACCTGCACAGATAAATCACTATCTGAAGAGACAAGATAGGAGGAAAACCAGAATAAAGGAAGTATTATTATTCCCTTGCTACAAAGGCAGATGAAATGAGTCATCCTGTGTCATGGTGAAAGTTTGCATATGGCCTGAGAATGGCACCGGGGGGTCCTGGGTCTGCCTGCTGGCTTCAGCACCACACACCTCCGACTCAGGGTGACAGTGAGTGGGGACACCAGCTCCACTGCTCTGTTACTTTTCGTTGGCACTCCACGTGTGCCCTGTCACTTAAAAGGCACAGCAGTTTTGAACAGACGTAAAACATGGTCCACAAGAGGAAAGAGTAAGATCTTCTGTATCTTGCTTTATATTTTATGTATTTCTTGTGCACCTGTTACTGTAGCTTGGTGACCATTCTTGAGCAATAAAAGGAATTGATACATTTGTTGTTGAATACAGTTAACTTTTCCTGGAGTGTGAGATTGTTAAATGAAGATCAAGCTGTTAAAAGAGGTTGTGACAGCACTGTCTCTAAGATCCATCTCTAAGATCCAACCATGAGTAGCAGAAACTAAATTTTCTCTTCCGGTAAGGGCTTGCAAAGGTAACTTTCAGCTATTAACCAGGTCTGACAAATAGGCAAAATTTACATTTCAGTAAGCCATGCTATGGAGATCATGAAAGTCTACTGTGAGAGATATCTCCCTATAAGGTCAAAGGAGGCAAGTTGAATCTAGTCCAAGAGCCTTGTCAGAAGTTGGAGTGACATGGAGGAGGAGCCTGATGGTCCTGGGCAGGGAAAATGTGAATATCAATTAAATATCTCTATAATTTTCAGTGAATTTCACTGTTGTTGCTTCAAGACAGTTGAGCGCTCAGCCTTTTCTGGTGTCCCCAAGTACACGAAGAGTCTTATCCTCTCTGCCCCCATTTTGCATCAACCTATTTTATTTTAAGCTAATATATTAATCTATTATATATCACAATTACTGAACAAACAGAATATTAATCACAAGCCAGGCGAGGACTGCAGAGAATGGCTGCTTGGTTGGCACTTGCCTGCCCTCAGTGTGCCAGCCCTGTGTTCCAGCAAAGCCCAATATCATCCACCGGTCTAAGCGGTGTTCAGGGGACACTTCCAAACCCACCAGAGCCATCTTGTGGCATTTTGAGTAGAAGCTGGGCTTACAAGATGGAGCTGAGATGCTCTGCTGCTCCTCTCCAAAATGTGGCGTGTCTTGTTATGTTTTTTTCTGAATTTAATATGAAGACCTTGCTTCTGAATTTTTAAATGTGCAGGGTTTATTTTATTTTATTTTTTTTTTTTGCTAGAAAACCAGATCAGGTAAGGGTTAACATTAATTGAGATTGTTTATTTGGCATATGAAATGGTGGATAAGGCACTGAAAGACCATGTAATGCACTCACATAATTTCTGTATTTGACTTCCCATATTTATTTGCCTTCAACAAAGACTGAGGTGGATTTGAAGTCTGAATTACTTTCTTAAGTCAATAGGACATTGTTCAAGAATTTAACACACTGCTGACATAATTTTGGAAAGACTTCCTCATGTTGCCTACACAAATCTTTCTGAGCAATCCAGGGTTTATTCTCTAGTGCTATCCACTTGGTACCTCAAAACCCTGGTATCCGGGATGAAAGCTGGAAATCCTTTTTATCACTAGTTCTGAAAAAAACAGGTTTTACATTGATGCAAGCAAGGTGAGTAAGAAGTTTCTGAATTTGTGTCTGAACAGCATTTTACCAAGTTGTAGACACAGAGTATAAGAAAAAAAATGAGAATGGCAGCTTTGTATGTCAGCTCTATACCAGCAGTAATTTCGACCATGGTAAGCGATCGTTTGAACCAAAGGAATCTTGTCATTGACAAAAAAGCCCAAGTTAAAGTTTGAAGGCACAGGAATGAAGCCAAGGCCTTGCTATACTTAGGAGTATTTTATTTTGTTCCCTTGCATAGCTGACGCTTCGACCTCTGCCACAGCAATCTGACATGTCTGCAATTGTTCTCTGACAAAACAAAGTTTGTGTTAGCCTCTGCTCTCACCTGCTAGGGGCCGCGTCTTTTCCTCAAGCATCATATTTTATGTTTCTCAGTTGTACGCTACTGGTAAGATTGTGCAGCTGTGCACTTAAGTCTTTATCTCCAAGAAAATTGTATTGTGTCTGCACTGTGCTCAGATTTCCTTGGATAAGAGATAAAACCCTGCATTTCTGACGAGAGAGCTCAATATAATGACACATCAAGTCAGTATGATGTGTATTGTAAATATTTTATTTTCTATATTCTTTGGGTAAATAGAACATACTCAACTTGGAGACTTCTTACATGCATTGGAGAAGTGTTAACACCTAAGCACATTACTATGTTATGCAACATATTTAAATCGGGGTTTTTTTGTTTAAATATAGGGAAAACAGCCTAAGGAATATAGTGTAGCAGCTGCCCTGAACTCTGTCAGATGATTACATTTAGAGAAGACAGACTTTTAAGCACTTTGATGTAAGACTCTTGTAGACTAGAGTTCATTTTGGAATTGTATGCTTTTCTGTGCCTGCGTGTTGAGATGACATGAAAAGTCTCAGCAGTGTAAAAAGTGGAATTTGCCTTAGCATTCCCTCTAGATGGGTGCTAGAGGGAAATCAACATGGGGCTTGATTTGCCTCTTCTGCAATTTAGCTACATTTGAGCTCAGTGCCTTAAGCCACCTTTATAGTCAGCGGCATTTAAAGTGAGGAGCTTAGAGTCTTTGTTATAGGTATCTTCATGTGGTCAATAAATGCTAGGAGTCTCAAAAAACTGAGAGGTGTAATGTTTGGTGTAGTAGGCTGTTGAACACTTGGCTTTATATGTCAGCAGTACAGTTTATAAAACATTTTTCTTCAGCCTTTTTAAAGCTACTGCTACATGTTTATACTTAGAGGAACCATTTTAATGAAACATCACTGGCTATAGTGGGCATTGCTTTTGGCAATACCAGGAAAAAGACTGAGAATTGAAAGCAGTGGCAATATAATTTAGAGTTTATATCATTCAAGTTTAAGTGAGAAAACATTTTTTTTGGCATGGTCTTTGCCTTATCTGTTCTGTGGGTAGAGGCTAGTGGATCGATTACTTGCTACCTTCACATTTTTATGTATATTTACACACACTAAAAGGCTAACCTTCACAGCCATCTTTATTTCAGTGTTCTTATCACATAGACGTAGGTGTTTGTACCACTCTCTCATGCACATACATAAATGTGCAAGGAGTACCTTTAATTACAACATGACAAAGAAAAGCTGTGTTGCCGTGGCATCTCTACTTCAATTAGAAAGCAAGAGCTTCTGCTGATAATTGTTTCTATTAAGATCTGTACCTTTTTCTCATTTAGGGCACCAAGAAGTACTCAGGGAAGGAAGCATGCCTTTTAAATAGTAAATTGTTTGTTCTGTTGTTTAAATTGACTTCTAACACTATTAGTTTATGAGGAAATGAGGTTTAGTTTTTTGGATTGTTTTAGTTCTCAGTGAACACTTAAAGCTTGGTTAAGATTTCTGTAGTAAACAAATTATATTTTGTGCCACGTAAACAAAGCTGTAAAGCGTCATGCGTTACACACAGATCTGGTGGTGGCAACATAAAGCTAATATCAGCAAATGAGAGAACAGGAAATCGGTTGCCTCCTCTTTCTAGTGTGCAATCAGTGTAAGAGCCTCTATGATGGGCAATTACTTTAACTGCCTGCCTAAAGCAGCAGCGAGTTGCATGATCAGTCCAGTGCACAAGATTATATACTCCCCACTACTTGATGAAGAAATCCAGTCTGCACTGATAGCTATCATAATAATTCCAGTGTACTGCTTTTAAACTTGTTAAGAAGCAAAAAAGTTACTAAGATAATCCAGTTAGAAAGCAATGGAAAAAAAAAATTTTGATCACCATAGAACTGCCCAGGCTAGAAGGGACCTCAAAAGGTCCAACCTTTTCTGGGATAGGGAGCCTCAATAAGATTGTATAGCACCCTGTCCAATTGCATCTTGAAAACAAGTATCAAGAACTCAAATATCAAATTCCTATTGCAGTTAGTGTAGCACAGAGTGATATGGTGATTGCTCAGAATCACGTTGTAAAAGCTTTCTCTTTCTGCTGAAAAATCCCAGACATCTTAAATTTTTTGCATTAATTTTATTTAACTGTTGTTCTAGTTCTTTGTTCTAGTTGAAATAGGTAGAAAAAATAAAATGTCATACTTAAAATAATTTATAATACAGGATATCCCCTTCTAGTTGTGTTATTTCTAGCAAAATGAAATAACGAGCATTCCTAATCCTTTGTTTCAGACTGTGCTGTTTAGTAATCTGTGAGGGAAGAAAGCCAAATAAACAGCTGGCGTGTTTTAGCAGTTACTACTAGCTTCTCTCTTGGCTGTCTCCGTCGAATAGCAGGGATTGCCTGGTGAATTTAAACGCAGGGCTGAGTGCCACACATTCTCATCTTACACTTTGACTCTGCTGTTACGTTGAGCAGTTCTGGCACAAAGGAACTCTATAAGTGATGCGTTTGCTTGTTGGTAGGAAAGAACAAGCCTTCTCCAGGGCTAACCTCAAACCGTGAAGTGAACTCCTCATAAAGACTGTCACAAACCTTTGCAATTCTCTTTCTCTGGCCCCATTCACTGAAATACACACCAACTTGTATATGTAAAAAGAAGAAAAGTACCATTCCTCTGTGCTTGAAAAAGGCAGAGGCATTGTGCACTTTTTTTTGGGTGATGATGAAATAAGCGTAAAACAGATATTGGTCATGGTCGTGAACAACTGGTGGTGGGATTGCAATATGAGATGTGGTAGTGAAGAAGTTTGTTTCACTTCTGAGAATGAATTTCCCCACAAGAAAAAAATTAGTCTTAGTTAATATTAATGAATTAGTATGCATTAGTAATTGCAGTCAACAGAACTTTTTTTTTGTGCACAATGTTGCCATATGCAGACTGTTATTAATGATTTTCATTCAATCTTCCATACTTTCTATTTTATTGTTGCCAGTTTTGGTCTGTAGACATTGAGAAGATCAATATAACCTTACTGCCTCAGTGTGGTTTTAAAAAACATCCTCAATGTTGATCTAATTAACACCGGTGAATTGCACATGATTCATTTTCATAATCCTGTTCCTATCTGAGAGTATTTTGTTTCCCTTTATCCCTATTCTTCTGCAATAGTATTGCAACTGTTGCATCTTCACTCAAGGAGTAGCTAATATTGAGTTACACAATGCTGGGAAATCAACAGTATCATTTGGGAAGCAAGGTGCTACTCTGAATTTGTAATGATTTGTATCTATTAGGGAATACAAATTTAAACAAATTGCTTAATTGAGTTTAGTGAAAAGTAGATTTCTTCATGGAATACTTGCAGGTTTGTGTCATGGTTAGCTTGAGAAGGTTCCACATCTCTTCACCCTGGTGAAGGGTCTAGAGCACAAGTCTTGTGAGGAGCCTCTGAGGGAACTGGGGTTGTTTAGCCTGGAGAAAAGGAGGCTGAGGTGAGACCTCATCACTCTCTACAACTACCTGAAAGGAGGTTGTAGTGAAATGGGTGTCGGTCTCTCCTCCCAAGTAGCAAGTGATAGGACAAGAGGAAATGGCCTCAAGTTGTTCCAGGGCAGGCTTAGATTTGATAGTAGGAAAAATGTCTTCACCGAAAGGGCTGTCAACCATTGGAACAGGCTGCCCAGGGAAGTGGTTGAGTCACCATCCCTGGAGGTATTTAAAAGATGTGTAGATGTGGTGCTTAGGAACACGGTTTAGTGGTGGACTTGGCAGTGCTAGGTTAATGGTTGGACTTGATCTTAAAGGTCTTTTCCAACCAAAATGATTTTATGATTCTATTCTATGATTCTATGATCTCACCGTGGCTTCTAGTTGGTACTGCAAAATATGCACATTGAGGTACAAGGTTTAACAAAGCCTGAGTGTGACCTATGGAGTGTTTAATTCTGTTCGACTTTGTGTCCTTAAAGGTCTTTTCCAACCAAAATGATTTTATGATTCTATTCTATGATTCTATGATCTCACCGTGGCTTCTAGTTGGTACTGCAAAATATGCACATTGAGGTACAAGGTTTAACAAAGCCTGAGTGTGACCTATGGAGTGTTTAATTCTGTTTGACTTTGTGTCTGTTTTTAATTTTTTTATGGCAATCTTTTTCACATAGCATTTCATAGTTCTAGAAACTTGTTTTTATTCTTAAAAACTTGTTTTTAATGCAGTGCACAATTCAGAATAATAAAAAATAATACATATAGATATATGCATACGATGCTTTTTTATGTAAAGATTCTAAAGATCCAGATAATAATTTTAAAATTTGATAATTTAGTTATTTAAAACCTCTCTTAAATTGAAGTGTTAGAACCCTTATTCACATGTCTATGTACACACACTTTTACTCTAAAAAAAGTTTTACCTTCATTTAGACACTCCATGTGAAAATACTAGCTTCTGCAGCCAGTGCTCAGAGTCTGTCTTATTTCAGAGCTGCTTGCTTTTTGTACCCTAATCCACACCATTCTGAAGTCTTTTACACTGAAATCTCTCTTTACCCATCCCTCAACCCCTAATGAACTACCTTTACCCATCTTTAAACCCCTAAGTGTGGTAAGTCATTTGCCTTTTCTATTGATAGTAATAAATGTAGTTCCCACCTTAGTTGAAACAAATATAGTATCTTTCTGATTGCTGGGATACAGGCCATCCAATGCTACAATTGTACATTCCTTTTCACTGACTGATTCCTTTTTACTTATTCTGGTGTCACTCTTCATTTCATTAATTTTTCATTTTCTGCCTCCAGGAAACTTCTCTCTGATTCTGGCATGCTTCCCTCTTTCTCCCTAGTGAACATACTTGAGACAAAGAAATCTTTTAGCTTTGCAGCACTCCGTGCCTCATCTGTCATCAACTTGCTCCCATCCATCACACCAAGAGACTACAGTCTCCCGCAAAATCCTCCTGATCCTTATCTATTTGTAAAACCTTTTGTTTGTCCTTCTACTGTTGACTAGAATGGTTTTTAAAATTTTCCTTTCTACTGTGGTGCTTTTTGTTTTTACTGTTTTAACAGGTACACGTGTCAATTATAGCAATAATAGTATTTGACTACTGTTTGTAAGCACAATCTTGGGAATATATAGTTAACAGCTGCAAAACGCTTTAAGACTATTTCCTCCTGTAGATTTTTCACAAAGCGTTCATTGACTTCTCTGCAGTAGCAGAAGTCTTGCCTTTTTTTTAAACAGAGAAGCCAGAGTATACATAACGCACAGTTCACTATAATGGCAGAAACTGAAGCTCAACCACTCTGAGTTGCCTTAGCTATGCTAAAGATCACAGTTTAAACAGTTTCTACTGGCTTGCACCAGGTGATCTTATTGTTTGCCATGATCTTTTATGCAACTGGTGAAACCAAAAATGTTGTGTTAAGTGACCAGAGAGTTGAATGAGGGTCAGATTCCCAACTGTGAATGTTAACTACTAAAGATAACAAAAGAAAGAGACAGTTTGAATGTATCCTGATTGTGAATAGTGACCACTTATGTTGAATTACCTGCTTCTGCTACAGTGTCCAATAGTCTCCTGAACATGAGCAATTTTTAAATTTCAGATGAAGAGACAAGAGACACCAATGGATTTCAGGCTTGTTCAAAAACATTTAGTATCAGCCAGCTCAGTTCTGCTACTACAGTCTGATGTAGTACCAAACAGTGCCTGGACATGAGGGACAGGGCAGGTACTTGTATACTTTGTGTAATGAATGAGCAATTAAGATTAATGTGTAAAATGTCAGTACGAAATTAAAAGTGTAGCCTTTATTTTCTATAGGTTCTCATGAGTCATATGAAAGAGCTTCGGTAGCGCGTATGAGATGAGAGTTAGCGTTCTGTTCTCTGCAAAGAATCCCTGAGCTGAGCGCTCCTAAAGGAGACAACCTTTAAGTAATATGAAATTAGTTACATCCGGCTGTTTAAGAAGTATTATATTTTTTTGCTAATTTTACTGTCTCAGTGGCATCTCGGTCTTGTCTTGTGGACAAAGATGTCAATGCCTACCATCAGCTAGGGTAGACAAGTACAGTCCTTACTGTAAAGAACTAGGACTGTAGGTACCATACAACAGGTGAAAAGTACGTTGATGGTGAAATGCAAGCAAACTGAAAGACATCTGAGGTCAATGTTGCAAGCAGTGATCACAATACAACTGCTTCCTGTCTTTGTCAAGGTTTTGCTTGGGTATCACCACAAATGAAAGACTCAAGGAACAATCACAGATGTACAGTTAGACAGTGTTGCAGCTGTTAATAGGAAACAATAGCATATGAAAGACAACCCAGAGGAAGTGTCAGAGGGTGTTAGAATACTGAGAAGTTGCATGGTGGAGACTGGAATTTTTACTCCAGAATTTTCCTTTCCAGGCAAGAATACCCTATGCAGCACTGGCTTAAAATGTCTTGGTATCTTCTAAATCTTACATATCTGAATACTAATTTTCACTGCTATATAATATTGTTTTGATTAACTGTTAAGTCATCAGACTTGAATTTTTGCAATTCTAATCTGAGATTTTTACTCAAATCTCTAAACCAGTAACCGAGTTATATTCTCAGATAACCCACTCTTTTGTTTAAGAATATATTGAGCTGTATTGGAACATATTTCTGATGTATACTAATACATATTCTAATACACAAATATTATATGTATAGTTAACCTCCACCCTCAAACCATCCCGACAATTTCTAAACCTACCTAAGTTCATATTCAGAACTCATCTACTGTCTCCCTGTGTAGAATTACAGAGTCACAGAATAGTTACAACAGGAAGGGACTTCTGGAGATCTAGTCCGGTCTACCTGCTCAAAGCTGGGTAAGCTAGAGCAGGTTTCTCAGGGCTGTGTCCAGCTGGGCTTTGAATGGCTTCGTAGATGGAGACTCCACAACTCTGTGGCTAACCTCTTCCAGTGTTTCATCACCCTCACAGTAAAAAACCCCAACAATTCTAATGTTTAAATGGAATTCCCTGTATTCTGCCTATTGTTTATTCCTATTGTGTCTTTTTCTGTTACTGGATATCACTGAAAAGCGCCTAGCTCCCTCTTCATTATTTGTCCCCATCAGGCATTTATGCACAGTGATAAGAACCCCCTAAGCCTTCTCTTCCCCAGGCTAAACAGTCCCAGCTCTCTCAGCCTCTCCTCTTATGAAAGATGTTTTAGTCCCTTCATCATCTTTGTGGACCTTTTAAGAACTCACTTCAGTATGTAGATGTCTCTCTTGTACTGAGGAGCCCAAAACTGAACACAACACTCCAGGTAGAGGAGAAGGACCACCTCCAATAGCCTGCTGGCAATGCATTCATAATAGAGCCAGGATGTTGTTGGCCTTTTTTGTCCCAAGTTTTGATTGCTGTCTCACGGTCAACTTGTCCACCAGGAGCCTTGGGTCCTCTGCAAAGCTGCTTTCCAGCCAGTCATCTCCCTGGTCTTTCTGGTGCTTAGTGCAGGAATGTGCATTTCCCAGGTGACCAGGTCCTGCTTGTTCATTTGCTAAACTCATTTCTATAGTTTTAAGTCTACTTTCTATACTTTCCCTTCCTGAGGTTCTTGTTTCACAAACAAAATCTTGAGTTTGGGATTTTACATTATGTACTTTTTGAAGACTTGCCATGTGTGAATCAGATTCAATGATGAGCTAACCCAAATTCTAGGGGTATTCAGATACATGTTTGGTTTCTCACCTCAGATTATTTTAGTTTTGGATTGTATAATTAAACAAGAGTAAGATGTTTTCGGATTCATAGTTTTAGCCAAAAATTCTGCAATCTTAGCCCATATCTGTGTTTATGGAAGACTGAGAACAGAATAGAGTTGCACATATTGCTTCCTGACAGAGGATTCCTCAGGATAAGTAGCCAGACACTTGTAACTGTCTAGGTCTTTGTGTTGTCCTTTTACATTTTCTGACTGTATTGTTGATTTTCCACAAAAAAATATTGGGAACCAACCCTTCCATACCATTCTGTACCTTTCAAGGAACTTAATTTAAGAGTCCCTTGAGCTCCCCAGCACAAGACCAGATGGCATGACATGCACTACCATGTTATCATATGACATGTTGTTTTCATACACGGTATCGTTCTTCAAAAATCCCATGGTCTAGGCAGAAAATTCAGGCCTGTCCTTTACAGTAATCTGATATTGCTGTATCAGGTCTGCTACTGAAGCAGCTGGTAACCTGGAGCATGTGGTGCCTGGAGGAAATATGCTCTTTCTATGGTTGGAGAACTGTCAGTGCCACGACTTTGTTAAATTCTTGCAAAACAAGTTCCTGTATGAAGTAACTGTTGTCTCTTTGGCCCAGTAGGGCTGGTGGTTGAGAATCAGCTAAGTTAGGATTAGGAAATTAATAGAAACACACAAGGTTAGAAAGGGCGACTTTTGCAGGGAGGCATTTGACATTCTAAGAAGTCCTCATCAGGCTGACATTTATCTTGTAGGCTCCAAAATACCATCCCCAGAGAGAGGAGTTTCACTGGATAACCATACACCTCACTGGAAGATAGAAAGGCAGAAAGTTCTCTTGCTATGTGCAGACATCAGAGAACTTCTAGAACTAGTACCATGTCACCAACTTGCCTAGGGACACCACCGAGGAGCAGTAAGGCACCTCCCTTCAGCATCAGAGAAATTGCAGGCCTGGACAATAATGAGGCAGTGGGACATTGCTATCTGTCCAGGGTTTCCATCATCCACTTCCAGTGTGGTCTGCCCAGACAGCAGGCTAGCTGCTCCTCCCAACCAGAGACCACCATCACTTACCAGTCATCTACTAGATTATAGCTAGCCCTGGTTGATGTGGGTAAAGACACAGACTTCTTAGGTTACTTGCTCCAAGAGCCTACTCCAGCACTACTGGAAAAGACTTAAATATGTTGGACGATGAGAAGCATCAGAAAAGTGGTGAGTCTTTTTGTGTCTTTTTGGTTTGAGGAACTGGGGGCAAGGCTACGCAGGGCAAGGGAATAAAAAGAATACAATTTTTAGGTGTTGGTTACACAAGAGAAAAATGGGGCAAAGATGGGATATACTCCCACAAGCAAACCTTTCCCCAGCTTCACAGTGTCACAATTACCCCAAGGGCCCTTGGATAAGAAATTATTGTATAAATTATGTGTTTAAAAATATTAGTCCTTGTTAACAGTATCACTGTTTGTATCTAGCAGCAAGTAATGTTTGTTTTCTTAAAAGCAATTAAAAAAAACCCCACTATGGCTGGACTTAATGAGATTTAGACTTTAAATCTATGCTTTCCCTCTCTCACCCCAGAAGACAAATGCCTTCCTCATATAACCTTATTCTGGGTCAAGCTCTTAGCTTCTAATACATAAAAAACCATCCTCAGATGACACTGAAAGAGTGATTGGACCAAGAGTACATTTGCAAGACGGAGCAGAGGCATCTGGCATCAGAGCTGGGTAGCATGTGGAGGGAGGAGAAATGCTGGAGTGTGGCTGGGTGACATTCTCCAGTGAGGCACTCAGAGTTGGCAGGTACTTGGGGCAACTGTCTCTTGCTCCCTCCTGGGTGGTGAGCACAGCAGTGGTGCCTACTCACTGCTTTCACAGGTTCAGAGTCATACTTTTAGCATGACTGGAGGAAGGCCAAACGGGAACAGATGGGAAGGGAAAGATGTGTGTGAATATAGATGGTGGAGATGGCATAAGCCTTCATCCAGAGGAGCCTAGGATACAGCTAAATAGTGTTTTATAAAACTTACTTTTTTAGCAGTTGCATGGGCTGGAAATCTGTCCATTTCCACTGTGAAGTGTATCCCAACCCTTGCAGACAGATAGGAAACAGCACAGGAGAGAACAATGGGTTTAACCGTTTGATGTTGAGTCTTATTAATGATCAAGCAGAGAATTTCAGCATGGGTTGGATGGTCTTGTCCTGCTTTTTATGGTAAAACCTGAAAGAGTTTATTAAGCTTAGAGGGTGGTAAGTGGAGGGAAGTGGGATAATTGCTGGGAGAAGAGAAGGAGAGATTTACAAGGAATGGTGAGAGAGATGAATAAAGAGATGCTTGTCTTTGAAATAAGTAAGTTAACAGTCATGTTACCAGTTGTGGATGTAGAGGAATGATCTCCCCAATGTACTTAGAGTTTGGGTTTGCATCACTTTTGTTTATGAATCTGTGTCCTTCAAAGCTGAAATCAAATTTGTCAAAAAATAGGTGAGGGCCTTCCAAAGACTACAGTGAGGCATAGGGTAAATGCGCACATGGACTACAGGCCACTGCGAATTTGATAGCTCTGGATGCTGAGTCAGTGTAGTGGGGAGTGCTAGCAGGTCTTGTCCTGCCACAGCCACCCCATTTCAGCTAGCCAGTGCATTGGCTCCACAGTGCTCTCTGGTGAGTGTGATGATGGGTTTGTCAGACTCAAACTGCTCTGCCATAGGCCATTTTTCCAGGAGTTAAGCTACCTCTCTACTGGGATGGGATCCAGAGGTAGGTATGCCATCTCTTTAGTGCCACTACGAAATTTGGCGTAGAGCCAGGGAAGTGGTTTTTCACATTCTAGTTAGTGAGTCATTTAGAGGACATGGTGAACTTGTAATGCTGATTGTGGATAACCAGTGCTGTTCAGACACAGTAATGCTAACCTTGCTGGTGATAAGTCTGTTCCTACCTAGGCTTCAGTGGAGCCTCTGCCTCTTCTCTTCACATCACAAATATATGATTGTCACACAGGAAATGTCACAGGCAGGTGAAGGAGCTGACAGGGCTCCTTATGTAGGATTCAGTAGTGGTTCAAGGCTTTGGATGTGCAAAAGACAAAGGGGAGATGCACCAAGTGCTACTAAAGGATAAAAGAGAGCTTATGGCATAGATATGATTGCTGGTGTTGCCTCATTCCTATTCTTCAGGTGCCCTAAAAATGCCTGCAACATAGACACATACGGGATGTTCCCATCTGGAGAGCAGTCTTCATGCTGATGTAACCGAGGAGGCCTCCCAGCTGAATATATGAGCCACAAACATGAAAAGTTCTTATAATTGGGGTATTGAAAAGTTTGGGTTTTTTTATCTCTTGTACTATGAAAAAGTAAGCATCACCAAAATGCTAGTGTGGAAGGTAAGGTAACTATCCAGTCTTCCTTCATACAGGGATTTCCAGCTGAATGGAGTTGAGTGAGAAGGAAAGCTAAAAAGTTGTAGAGCAGCAGGTACATTCTTCCCTTGTGCTGAGATGCTCAGGTGTCTCTTGTACCAGATTAGTATTGCATGTAGTTCAGGATGTTTGAGAAACACACATTGTTTGTTTTTTTTTTTTCTTATAAGGCTTTAAAAGTTTTGACGGTAGAAGACTAATATAGTTTCCACACTAGGACTTAGCGAGTTTGAGATCTGCTTTTCTGTAAAGTATGTTGATCAATGCTATGAAATACTGTAGTTAACCTGGCTTTTAAAGCTGTTCTTTGGTGTATTATAATGTTGGGTTTTGTTTGGGGGTTTTTTTGTTTGTTTGTTTTGTTTTGTGTGTTTGGTTTTTTTGTTTTTGTTTTTTTTTTTTTTTTTTTTTTTAATAGAGAAAAAGAAGATAATACCCCTGGCCCCAGCCTGGGATAAATTGTATGTGGGTGCACTTTATTTCAACACAAAAGTCCACTTACATACTTCCTTGTGATTCAAGATAAACCGGGAGGAAGTCTGTATTGTTGCTCAGATTAAGATTTCTGTTTTAAATTTAACTTCTTAGCTATATAACAATACATATGTTTGTTTCCATAGACTGTGAGAACAAAGGAATGTGTTTCCATAGTGACACCAAAACAATGTAACAAGGGCAGTAAAGCCTTCTGTTCTGTCCTGTGTGTCTCTGGGGCACGTTGCTGCTTAAAACATTATGGAGGGAAACTCGCACTTGTGAAGCAAGTAGACAGTAACAGCATCTTACTGTCACAAGGAAAACATAACCTTAAGTACATTCTCATCATTACACCTGGCATTAGTGGACTACTGAAAATACACTTCAGGTATTTTGATTCCTAGTTTCCTTCACTGAATGTTAACTAGAAATCTTTTCCTAAAATAAATGTAGAATCTAGTAGATTACTTCATTTCACGTATTTTCTTCTTTCGTGATGCTGATCAGCAGTGAAATTGTAATTCACGTATTTATAGCTGAAGGCTTGTAATAGACTATGTTTAATAAGCTGGTCCATGGAGTAAAAATTGCACAAGCCTATGTCTTAGGGACACAATGTACATTGTCTTTCGGAACTACTGACAAACGCACTGGGCTAATTGTATTTTTGTTTAATGTTCATTTTCTTTTTGGGATGTTGGCAATATTTAATAAGAACCGTATATAAGGTGACACAATTCATTTAAATGTTACAAACAGCAAGAATGCAGGCTACAGTTTTATTAGTGGTAGTAATAAAAGAAATGGCCTGCATGAAAAGAGTACAAAGACCCCAAATAATAACGCAGTGTAGGATTCATAAAATATCCTATCCTCGACCAATTAAAAAACCCACATCTCCCTCAAAGAAAATAAGAACATCAGACACAGAAAGGCAAAGCAAGAGCCTTAGAATTTAACAGCGTGATGGTCAGGGGTTTATTCCCTGAAGAAATGATTAGACTTTCAGAACATACCCAAATTAAACTCTGGAGTGATGCCAATACTGCAGAGTCCTTAAGAGAGTTCAAAGATGTAGCCTAGCAGCCTTCACCTTTGCTGTGCTGTGTCTCCTCTTTAGATCTTTGTCTGCTGATGTTAACTGCTTAATTCCCAAGTGAAACACTGAGATCTAACCCACAAGAATAATTTATAATGCATATTATCTATCTGATATGGAAAATCTGATTTTACTGAGTAGAACAATTTTATCTTATGTCCTTGAATAACATGGTGGTAACATACTAGATATAAATATCGAGTCAGAGAAAACCAGTTTTACTAACTGATTTTGGCTCTTCTGAAAGATAGACTTGCAAGCTCTCTATTCCAAAATAATTTCCAAAAGTTCTGGTGTTAGCTTTAAAAAAATTCACCGCAGCACCTGGACCTGATTGATGCTAGTCTCATTAACATGTAAGCAGGTTTGTTAAGGAAGGGAAGTTCATGTGAATAAAGTGAGAAAAATAGTAGACTATTTTACATTCTTTCTTACTTGAATCCATGTTGTCTACACACTATTATTTATTTATAAGAAACATTGACTATCTGTGACCAAAGTTGTATGCCTGTCAATGTTAGCACACTGTGCTAAGATGTCCTTGAAGCACATAATTTTAGGACAATACAACTAGTTATAACATAATGACAGATAATTTCTTCCTCCCTGATCTTCCAAGGTTATTATGGGCAACTGATTTGTAAATGGAAAGTGGTAGATTACCCCAGTACATGCTGTATACCTCACTTATGCTTAGAGCACTTGCTTTTGAAATACTGGTAAGCTTATGGATGCTAGTCTTTCAGAAACTTGTGACTTGCTGTTTAGATGATACCTTAGAACTCAGTTTTATGGATAGTTGAGGTTGTTTAGCATTTGGAAGATCAGGTTAGAATGATTAATCTTAGTTATGCACATCTCCTGTTAAATTATGCAAGTTTTGACCTATAATAGGCTTTGAGATGACAGGGGGTTTGAGCAGCTTAAGGTTTCTGTGCAGGGATAGATATTCATGCACAGCTGAATCCAGATACTCAACAGCAACGGTCTTGTGGTCTAACACTGGAGCTGCTTGACATGTGTAACTTCCACTGAAATCAATGGAACTTGTAGATGCTGAATAAGGGCTATTGTCTTGTAATTGGTACAAGACTCAAAAACAGAAATATAAATCTTTGCAGGTCAATTATTTTTTTTGTTTTTAACCTTTATTATTATTTTTTCATTTTCTGGCTAATGTGTATGCTTAATTTACTACAACCATAAGCATTTCTCTTTAACAGTTACATTAAAGTTGATTTGTAGGCAATTGCAGATTGGAGCCTTAGAGTGTATTTCATCTCTGTAAAATGGTAGATAGTCACAGGATTGTGTCCACCATATTGTTGTACAAATTGTCATGATAGTTGCCATTTATGGTTTTTGTTACAATAATGGATTAAGTAATGGATTAAATTTATGACATTTTCTCACTAGTTTTTGTCACTGCAACCAGAATGTATTATCAGAGGCAAACAGAGATGCCAACCATTAAAAAGTGAATGTAATTACTTTTTGTCACAAATTTTGATAAGAAGAAAACCTGGCATATGGTTAACCCCCAATTATAGAATAAAGTCAGTTAATATTGCCTCAAAATAATTATGATTACTAAAAATACAATTGCTCTTATTCCTTTTTTGGTAGCACATATTCTAATATTGCTCTATAATATGTTAGATAAATTGATTCATTTTAAAAATATATATTTGCAAACAGTAAACAAAAGTGGTATTTTGGAGTACATCTGGTACATGTTTGAGATAAAGTTTAAAATGTACATAAATTACGTAACATGATAGCTGGTAGGAAATTAGGCTCATTTTAAATTTAGTTTGCCTTTTAATGTCAGTCATATTTTTAAAAAAATGCTGTGTAATGATAGTCATCTTTAGTGTCACCAAGGATTGAATGAGAGAGCTGAAAAAAACCCAAAGAGTGTGAGAGTGAGCATTTAGAATTTGGGGAAGAAAAAAGAAAAAAAAAAAAAGCGAGACTGCAATCTAGCATCCTTTAAATGATCAGTGGAAGAGTTCCTTCTGACTTTGGTGAGAACTGGATCATAAGAGTGAATAGGCATCAGCTGTGGTAAACTAATTTGTATGAAACAGTCATGAAGAGTGAACCAGCTCCCATGCTGCAAAGAGGATTCCAAGAGTAACATTATTAAATAATAATGAGTGGTTAACCAGATAAAGGAAGGAGAAATGAGAAGACTTCAAAGAAAGAGAGTGTCCTTTAAAGGAAACAAAGGCGTACTGAGAAGGAAGAAGGAAAAGGAGTTAACACCTCACTGGGGGAAAACATTGAAAAACATAGTGCAAAGGGAGAGGGGAAAAAGGATGATAAGTAGTGGCGTGCAGTGTAAAGGAGGATACTGGAAGAGGAGGTGGCTAGTAGGGATAAGACAAAGGGCTGCAGAGGGTTGAAAACCAGCAGTTATGATGTCCTCTCCTGCCAGTAGCAGCACCTTGGGAACCTTGGTTTTCAGAACAGATGAGTGGAATCACAAGGTCTGTCAAGGGATACACAAATCACCTCACAAAAGGTAGGAGAGGAAATCTGGGACATGTTGACTTCTGGAGGTGGGTAGGGAATTGAAAGTGGGATTTCATACAGTACCAAAAAATGACTTGGTATATTTTTAAATGTGTGAAATTTCTAGGTTTTTTTTCTGACAATCTAGAAAAGTCATGCTCATTTGGGATCTCCAGTTGTTCAGCTTGTTAAAAAACTAGAGCACATTGACCAGGAGCACTCTGTAGGCTAATTTAATGAACTTCAACCTTACTTTTAACTTCACTAACTCTTCAAGGCGTTATACATGACATCTCTGTGTACTTATGAACAAAGAATGCTAACTGCCGCTGACACAAAAGCAAAAAATTATCCTTGGTGTATCTACAATGAGCACTGCCACAGACAAATTTCCCCCTGTAGTCTTAACTCAGGCATTCAGCGTGGAATCCAGTTTTTCCTGACGTTATTAGCTCTGCTGTGCTGCTAGAACTGGTTGGTACTACAGGCCCCATAGGTCATATTCCCCATTTATTTCTGTAACCATTGAAGTCTGTGTCAAGACTTGTGGACAATTTCAGGATTAAATCTAAACTGTTCAATGCATTATTTCAAGTTTCATAACTATAAAAATGTTGAAAAAATATGAAAGATTTGGCAATATTAATAAAGAGCGGCTGGGGGGTAGGACCACCACCACCCCTGGGAGAAATTAATAGTGAACTAGGTCATAAGAGTTGTCCTGGGAACTGCTAACTAGCCCCAATTCAAAGCAGAGCAGTATTAGCTCTGAATGGCACCACCTTTTCAGACTGCGTAAGGTGCACAGGAATGATCTGAGGTGAAAGAAAAAGCAGAAATTGCTGAATTTAGTTTCAACTTATAAATGACAATTAAAAGATAGTTAATAAAACCCCAACAATTTGTTACCTTGTTAGGCCAACTTATGCAGAACTTAGACTGCCTCCTGTAATCTGAATGCTAGGACCTGGAGAAAGGCTACGAGCTGCAGGCTGTTTTAACTTGTTTTTCACTCTCTACTTAAAATGTGATACAAAATTTCCAGCTTTGTCTTCAAAGTCCACATGTTGTATGGATAAAACAAGGTCCGTAGTCAAGAACTCCTGATAGTCATCTGCCCCTGTTCTCTTCTCAGGTTTTCTCATAGTGAGGTTCAGACGTCTATTCAAATATAAATCTGTGATATGTCATATGCAGACTTCACTTTACAGAATGGGCAGGTAGTTATGAGGCTTATCCATTCTCATTAACTTCACCAAAAACTGGTGCTAACATCATGTGCCTTTCTTGGGCATGGTAACGATGGTCAGAATGACTCAAGCTTGAGCAGAAGTTGGCTGATGAGTAAAGCTGATGGAAAAACAAATTTCTGTCTTTCTGGAAATACCTCTGTATCAGAAAAACTTTTTTCAAAAAAAGTATGTAAAATAAATTTCTGTCAGATGAATTATCAGTGTTGTGTTCCATTTAAAAGAGAATATATATGTTTTGAGGCATTTTGTTCAGAAACAGTACAGTACTGCACTGTATCCATGTGCACCACCATTGTCTCTCAAGAGAGGTCAGAGTTAGGAATTTCACGATGCTTTTTCCTCTAGGGAACAGTGTACTTGTCTGGACTATATCTTTCATTGCAGCTATGGTAGTCCTGTGATGCCTCAAAGCTATTGATCTAGATGACAGAATAATATGGGTGGGTTTTGGTTTACTGAACCCAAAACAAAATAAATAATGTTGATAGCCAGAGCACTGGTAAATGTTATGAAGATCACAGTGTTTTACGTTTGAGGTTATTCTATGTGTCTTCCTGTAGAATATTGATTAAAGTCATACTTCTGGTCGACATGAGAGGCCCATGCTGATTTTATCACCTGTAGCTTAGTCTTCTCTTACTCTCTGGCTTGCAGTCCCACAAATCCTCCCCTCTAGCTTCTGAGATATGTTATATTTTCTTTTGAAGGTTAGGGTGCATTTCATAGTTACTACTACATTAGCTGCATTCTTATGGACTAAAACGTAAATTCTGATGTTCATGATAAGGAATCTGAGATTGGCAAAGTGAATATTCATTGATTAAAAGAGTTGGTAAAGGTTTTGCCTGACAAGATCACATGGGAGGATAGATCTTAGCATGGTTAAGGAGGAGTCTGTTGTTATAGAATCTATTTGTATCATTGACATGGGGAGAAAATAACAAAGAGGTTCCTATAATCTGAATTTAAACTGATAAAAGGAAACTTAATGTAAAAATAGTCTTGTAGTTCTTTTTGAACAGATTCAGCCAAACAGGGACTCAACTCAAGGTCTCAAAGTGCAGTTCAGCAGATGATGGTTAAAGAAGGCAGCCTAAATAGGCAACAAAAGTGTTTCAGAGAAAAAAAAAAAGCCTTAAAAGATTTTATTATACCTGAATTAAAGTATAGCTATACTTTTAGCATGTAATTTTAATAATGTTCCAGCTTCATCTAGCAGTTGAGGAAAAAATGACAGATGAAGAGCACTCATGCAAAACTCACTTCTCAAGTATATCCATAAAATAATGGTTTCAATCTGTCCATTTAAGGGTAAATACAAGTGAATTAGAGAAAGAATGAGGAAAGAATGCAGAGGAGACTTCTGGTAAATCTGCCAGTATCATATGGCAGAATCTTGGTCAAACGAAAAGCTATACATATATGAATGCAGAAGAGGAAAAAAATAGCTGAAAACTTTTATGTAATAGATCTAATTCAAACAAGAAATGAAAAAAAAAAACAAGTGATAACCAGAGCACTTGCCTACAAAGTGTATTATACCTCTCTGTGAAATAAACTTGCTAGAAGTGAGAGCGTAGCCTTATGTACAAAGTTTTACATTGGTTTCAGAAAAACATTTCTTAATGGAGGTAATCACCCAATCATATTTGTATGAGAGCAAATCCCCAATTGTAAATATGTCAATATAGTAAAGAAGACTTGCCTTGATAGAGAAACTGAGTACACAGTGTTGAAAGATACCAGTTTATTATCAGTTATTTAGTTGAGTACTACTTACAGTCAGAACAGGCAAAGCCAACAGCAAGAGAGAAGAGGTATCTTTGTAATCTTAAATCACTGTAATTTATCAATTCTTAACCTGTATTTGACATTACCTGAGAGCCACAAGTCTCCTTCTCGCCACTTTAGGAAATAAATTCTGGAAGTGATAGACCCTGGCTACCTTGTATACTAATCTATTTTAATGTGGGGGTTCCTTTTTAATAGTGACTTCTGACTATATAAGGTGCTGCACTTCATGCTGAATGTATACAGATGCATTTTTGTACTTTAGCTTTGTACTTTTGTATATATACAAAATATATATGTATAAAGTACTTTTGTACTTTTATACAAAAATATACAGTTTGAAGTATGTTCAGATACATGAGTTTCATAGACCATGCTAAAATATATAATGAATGAAAAATTAATAATTAAATAGATGTAAACATATACAGTGCTAAATGTTTATATATAAGTACACCTAAAAAGTAACAAATGTAAATGAGATTTTCACTTCTGACTCAAGGAGGGATCCAAGCACTGAAGCATGTAATTCTGTCTTTGGTATTTTATTGAGCACATGAAATTTCCTTCCTCTCACAGAAGAGGTAGTGTTTTCAAATGCAAACATATGAAATAAAACATAACTGAATACAGTAAGATTGAATCTATTTAGCAGGTCTCACTGATGAGACTTGTGAAAGACTGTAAAAAATGCCTCGGTGAGATTAATTTGTGCAGAAGAATATATGTCTCGTATCCAAGCAATAGCAATAATTGTAGTTGGGGACAGTGTTAGTGGTAAAAATACATCTGCTGGAGACCTAGATGTACTTTGTCATAATGAATCATTAAGTTTGTACAGAGTATATCCGAAATGTTGGTTGGAAAAAGTACTGCAAGTTCTAAGAAAGAAGAATTTGTTGATCTAGAATTTGTCTCAGAAATTTGGAAGCAGATAAGCAATCTCTTGTTCTTGAGGACAACAGACCAAGCCCAACAGACCAAGCCCAGATCTTGTTTTGCTAGCTGCTCTGCTATTTTATACCCATGTTTGCCTGCAAGATAAGGGTTGTGCAAGGTTTACTGCTAAGGCCAATGTAAAGACTTGATTGCTTCTGACATGATGAAACACTTCCAGGTAACATGTATCTCAATGGCATCCATTCACAGTTGGGGCATTTCAAAACTTTATTGGAAACTATCTGTAGCACATAGCACAGGGAGCCTTCCATTTTGTACTACCTTTGTTCAGAGTATCTGGTAGTCACTGCTTATACTAATTATGTGATATTATCCTTATCTTAGACCTGACAGTAATGAGACTGATGTAAACCCTTCCTCAGTGGGATAGGGTGGAGAAAGCATGCTCCCAGCTGTGCTTCAGATTGGACACTTTACAGCTCTGTTGGGTACTTACAAAGTGCACGGAGTGCAGCAGCTTCTGTCCTTGGTTCATAGTCAGAAACTCCAGACTGTAATTATACACCTCAGCAAGATAGATGAACTTGGCAGCAAGAACTACTGTTTGCCTTTTCATTATGGCTAAGTAGGCTGGATGAAATGGATGCAATTGTTACCTTGATCTGTCTCACTATGTTCTGACCTCATTCCACACTGGAGCTGATGGGAGAGCAGCAGTACGGCTGTGACAGGTCAGCTAGGGTAACATTCATTGGGGCATGATGATCGTCAGGACATCTCAAACATATCTTCCTTAGCCAGTAAAGCAAATTCTGTTTTGTGAAAGAATTGGAAAATTTTTGGCCCTTTATTCTAGTGAAGTTGGATGTAAATCTGAAATTTCAAATTCTGTCAGGAAAAAATATCATCCTTAGAGCAAATAAATTTTGATATTTGTATACTTTAATCTGTGGTTATTATGAGCATTTTAACATTATAATTGCATGACATCTGCAATGTTTGTGTGTTTGTTAAAAATCATGCCAGCAAATTGTCACTATTAATAGTCAGCTAATAGTGACTAATAGCGACTGTTTACTGGGGTTGATAGTGACAGGATGAGAAGGAATGGTTTTAAACTAAGGGAGGGGAGACAGGTTAGATATTGGGTGGAAATTTATCACTGTGAGGGTGGTGAGACACTGGAACAGGTTACCCATAGAAGTTGTGGATGCCCCATCCCTGGAGGCATTCAAGGCCAGGCTGGATGGGGCCCTGGGCAGGCTGCTCTAGTGGCTGGCAAACCTCCCCCCCGCAGGGGGCTTGAAACTAGATGGTCCTTAAGGTCCTTTTCAACCCAGGCCATTCTATGATTCTATGAAATAGCTACTTTCTCAAAAGCTCAAGACACTTTCAAATGCTGTTGAATTTTGTGATATAGATAAAGGTCTTATTAAGTGTTTTCAAAAAGATTTCTAGGTTAGAGTGCGTATTGAGTCAAACCATCACAGTACCAATGTATATTTTCTTTTACTTAGACATTGCAAGACACTATGAAGCAATTGTAATTTGCACAGTCAGGAGAGTGTCTGGAGTTGCTGAAAAGTTTAATTATGAAAAATATTTTTGAATCACCGGGATGATGCAGTTTTGTTGAGAGTAGCAATCTTTACTATACTAACTTGTAGCTCCTGGCTTTAAGTAAAATAGGAGTTCTCAGTCCTAATTCTAAGAGAAAAATTGCTATTAACTGGAAACAATGAAATAGGTATTAAAGACTGAATGGAACACTTCACACCTAAATAAGTTAAGCCTCTCTATCAGGTGTACTCAGTGTCATCTGCTTTCTTAGTGTCTAAGCTTTCACTAACTGAGGACTTCGTTGTCTGGTGCTGCTGATCTGACAGTTTCAAGTTTAACTGGTGGGATTTATGCACATGCTTAATCTATGAAACTAGGGCTTGAAGAGAAATGTAAAAAAAAAATCAGGTATCTAGTCACTTGAACGTATTCAATTTCTAAATGTATTTTTGAATCTATATAGAATTGTCCTCAGTAAGATGGAGGCCACACTTCGGGAGGCCAGGCTGTATGCCAGTCAAAATCACTAGGGGCCTGGTTGGAGTATCTACAGTATCTTAGGCTTTAACGATTTGAATAATTATTTAAACGTTCTGATATTACTTATGTATTAAAGAAATGTATACATTGTTTACTAGTGCTTTTGGGCTGTAAATGCAAACATATGTATAATACACCTTAAAGGGGAAAGAACTCCTGAGTAAGTACGGACTACATTAGGATAGTTAAGTGGTAAGCAAGTTTACTTAGTAAAGGCTACCTGGTAGTGGCCTTATGGAGTAGCTGTGTCAAAACGTTACAGGCAGTTTGTGAAAATCCTCTGAATTTCACAATAGGAGTACAGTAAACAGTGCTATCATTTTCCGGAAGTTAGGACATTAATTCTTTATTATGTGATAACACTGACAGCACCCTACTAGTATTGATACTGCATCATTCATCATGCTAGTCTTCAATCTGCACAATATATACTAATATGAAAATGTAATAAGGGAGTCTCTAATTCAGTGTACAGACTTAGGCTTCAGTACTACAGGTATTTCGAGGTATAATATAATATGGTTGCTTAATTTCATTCAATATTGCATTCTTTTGGTGGCCTCAGTGAATGACTGTTTCTTTGAGCATCATATACACATAGGTTTGCAACACTAGTTACACATAAATTTATAGTGGCAAATAGCTTGTAAAAGTTATAAATGTTATGGTTTTGGTTAGCCATCAAATTTTGGCAAGTGATAACACAAGATAGACCAGGTATTGGAGCTTTTAATCACAGTTGAGTTTTGAGCAAGGCCTATATGTTAGCTACAGGCTGTCTTGATGTTCTACTTTAAGTTTGATTCACCTCTTGATATATTTAACAATTGTCACATGTGGGTTGCTTAGGAGAGAAAAGAGAAGGTAAGCCAATGTTGTGAGTTAATTCCCACAGACACAAAACAGCCACTCGCTCACTCCTCCCATAGTGGGATGTGAGGAGAGAATTGGAAGGGTGAAACCAAGAAAACTCCTGGGTTGAGATAAAGACAATTTAACAGGTAAAGCAAAAGCCACACATGCAAGCAAAGCAAAACAAGACAGCAAAAGCCACACATGCAAGCAAAGCAAAGCAAGGCATTCATTCGCTACTTCCCATCAGCAGGCAGGTGTCCAGCCATCTCCAGGAAAGCAGGGCTCCATCACATATAACAGTTACTGGGGAAGACAAATGCCATAACTCAAAATGTCCCCCCTTCCTCCACCTTTCCCCCACCTTTACTGCTGAGCACAATGTCATATGATATGGAATATCCCTTTGGTCAATTGGGGTCTCCTGTCCCAGCTGTGTCTCCTCCCAGCCTTTTGCTCACCCCCAGCCTACTCGCTGGCAGGAACAGAAAAGGCCTTCATGCTGTGTAAGCCCTACTCAGCAATAATTAAAACATCCCTGTGTTATCAACAGTTTTTTGGTCACAAATTCAAAACATAGCACCATAGGAGCTGCTATGAAGAAAATTAATACCATCTCAGCCAAAACCAGTAAAGCAAGAAAAGCTGGTTATAGATCTGACTTGTGTATAGGTACTGATTTTATTTCTTTCTTTTCCTAAATTAAAATGTGTTTGTAGCCAGGCTTTTGAAACAAGATAAGTCTAACTCTAACATGATGAAAACATAACAGATTAATTAATCGTCTTTTGGAGAGTCTTCATTACACATTTCTCAGAGGACAAGTACAAGGGGACAGCCAATGCATTTGAAAACTGATAATCCTAATAGAGAGAATAAAAAGAAACAGCAAAAGGAAAGAATAGAATTAATTTTCTTAAAACCTCTCCTTGGCAAGTCAGATATTCTGCTGTCAGATGACAACAGGACTTTCCTCATCTGACCCCATTTTTCCATATTTTTAAAAAAATAATGCTGCCTTTCATTACGGTGCTGTATGACTTGTTAAAGTGTGGCTTGTTTACATACAGACTCAATCTTACTGACACAAATTTCCTGAAGTCTGGGACTAGTACTATTTACCAATTTAAAATATCTGTGTTGATGCTGATGGATCCACTGGTACATTTTTATTGCACTTCCTTCTTATCAGATCTACTTTGGTAGCTGGTTGACCAAAGTGGGTTGTATTTGATACTTCATTTCTGGACCAACTTTGTCAACAGAGCTTCCAGATCATTAAATGAGTAGCATTGTTTCAATTGTAACTAAGACACAGTCCAGGTGACGTCAAGGGACAATGATAAATATTCAGTGCTTTTAAGTCAGGACACTTATTAGGGTATATAATTGTTGGATTTAGGGTACATAAATGCAGCTCTTGTACTTTTAAAATGTTGTCATTACTGTCCCTTAGTCACCCTGATTCCTTTACCAATCTGTGGCAACGTTGCCTTAAATAGCATTTATCTTCTTTAAGTACATACAGACTTTTAACTGCTTCTTGCTTTTGGTAGTGTTCTATCCAGGAAGTTCTCATCCTAAACATATATGATAAAGGCCAGCAGATGTCATGGCAGGTCTTTAGTGTCCATTTAAGATACTGTATCATAAATGGTAAAGATGGACTCTGAAAGGAAGTGTATGCAGAATGACTTTACATACTAAATTCAGTAACTGAGCCTGGGAAGATTTGTCTGTCAAATTGACATTGCATTCTGTGGGCACTAACGTATGAGCATCAGTGGAACACTTTCTGCTAGAGCCTGGACACTCCAAGTCCCTGCTGGGCACTGTTCAACCAGGTACAACAACTAGCCCCAGAGGCCACGATTTAAAAAAAATAAAAAAAAAAAATTACTTTGATGTGATTTACTACAGAGGGTACTGAGTAGAAACTTTTGTCAGAGGGTAAGACACCTAAAGATGAGTGTGTCAAGCATTTTAGAGTCTTTAAAAAAATGTGAAGGGTTGTGTAGATTCACTCAAAGCTAAATGCCTGTCATCGTCAGGGAAAAGCAAAGAAAGAGACCTGGAAAAAGTATGTAGGAGAGCTTCCTACAGGGTTTCTTTTTTGCAGGTGAAATAGTGTTTGAATAGGTAGTAGGCAAGATACAAGCTTTTTAGCATCAACATAGTAACAGGAAGTTTTATTTTTCCATGCTTTGATGACCTGTGAAGAAAAGCTTTGTAAAATTTGTCTGATGGCTCTAGAGATGCACTGAAGAAGTATGTTTTACACAACTTCTCAGTAATGAACCAGTTAATGTCTTATGCTAAACGATAAAGCTGTATGTGAGATGTTTAACTTGTATAAAATCTTGTACCTGCTTTGAAATGAAGTCTAATATTAGCCTCCCGTTTTGTGACAAGCTTTAAGTTTACAGTAGAAAAAAACTCCAGTTGACTTGCAATAGAGATAAAAAACAACCAAACAAAACAAGGAGTTCTATTATAGACATCAACCTTTTGCTGGACTGTGAGTAACATTGCCCTTGCTCATCTCTTACTGCCTTGGCATTCACTTTCTTGTGACAGGTGAGAAATTATTGTAGTTTTCTGGACATATCTCTTTTTACTAAACAAAAGCAATGCAAACTGACCTTTTAAATAAAGTCTTTATTAATATATATCAAAAGTCTTCACAGAAAAAGTGAGCATTGTTATTCCCATTATATAAATAGGGAATCTGAGGCATATAAAGTAATTTGTAAAAAGTGACCCAAGTACCCACCTGCAAAAATAAGACCAGAACTTCCACCACTTGAATCCCTGTGCTCTGTTTGCTGGATCACATTGCTCTGCTTTCTTCAACAGAATACTGTGCCAATTAATTCTGATTATTTTTTCTTTCCCATGCAGGAGATAACCCAAAGCTTACTCAAGCTATTGAGTCTTTCCAGTGAGGTTGTATGATTTTAGATAAGAAATGTGATGGTTGGGTAATACATTTACATATTATATTTTGTGAAAAAGTACTACATTAACGTTCGTCATGCCTCTGTAATCAATGATCAAATACTGTAGCTCAGAATATTCATTAATAATAAGCTAGTGTTATAGAATTATAATCAATGCAGAGTTTTCCTTCTTGTAATTCGTATGGTGGTCATTATTGTATTCATAGAATTTGAGGACTGGATCAAAAATTAAGTAAAAGCAATATGAAACCCTAGATCTTAACATTGGGACTTTATTGAGACATTTGCATGGAAGCATTTTTGTTTTACTCTGAATTAATTCAAATCCTATAAAATGGGATCATTGAAAAAAAGGAGGAAGGGTGGAGGAAAGGACAGAAATTAAAGGTTATACAACCCAAGTGGCTGGCACGTCATGCAGTTTAAGTAGGATGCAATGTTAAACTCACCCTTTTCCCTGTCTCTGTTTAACTCTTCATTTCCAGTACTTAATATTTTAAGCTGTTTTCATAAGGAAACGAGGCCCATGAAATCTCACTTTCTCTGTTTCACTCCCTTCTACAGCAATAACTCTTGAAACCTCACATCAGTTAAACAGAAGAATAGATGTCTTGAACTTAGAAGTTGGTCATACAAATGGGTCATGAAAACTGGTTAGTCAGTGAAGGAAAGAGACCCACTGAGGTAAAGTCATGGAGAACTCAGGTCTTGTGTATTTTAAGGGTCTGGCAGGCCAAAATCATATGCCTGCTGGCTGGTCAGCGTGCCAGAAATGTAACATATTTGGAAAGTTACGCTGAATCGACTTAGTTCCTGTGTAATTCAGAATGACCCTAGGAAGCTACATCAGAGCTGAATTTTGCTCAGACTCGTTAGAAAGGATTCAGTACCTCTTTGAAGTCATTGCAGTTATAATAAGTGTGGTTTGGGCTTGATAGTAGCAGAGACTTCCCAATGAGTAGCCAAACTGACCTAACAGATCATGTCTCAAAAGCAATAAACCTATCTTCAGAAGAGGTGGAGTAAGCAACAAGACAGGCTGTCTCAAGAAAGGCACATCAATGAACTCAAGAGACAAACAAATCAGTTGCCGTGCAAAGCTAGCAGAGAAATATTACTCAAAGCTAATGAAAGGAGAACAGAACAGGAAATATAAAAGTATTGGACTTTAAAAACCTTCTGGTAACTAACACTGAAAGCACAACTGAGTCAGTTTAGACATTGTCTGTAGAAACAGAGAAATAAGCTAGGTGAACATAAGGCTCCACAGCTGTTCCTGTGGCTACCCTTGTTCTACATTATATGTTGGGTTTTTAATAATTTAACTCAGTCTCCTTTGGAACGGGGTGAGGTTAAACTACCAGAAACAAACAAAACCCCCTCAAAAGACAGAATACCTATTCTTGGTTATTTTCTTATTGTTGTGGGTTAACCCCAGTGGACGGCTAAGCACCACACGAACACTGCTCACTTCTCAGTAAAGTGTTCTTTTTAAAAGATACCCTATTGCCATTCTTAAAGGAAAAAAAAGAATCTTCATTTTAAGGATTCTGTTAAGACTTTGGTGGATACGGAGACCTCAGGATTCTTGTGGGAGGAAGGCTGGGATCTGTCTGTCGGTTTACATGCATATTTTAGGATGACTTTTTACATTTTGTTCTATCAGTAAGCGCTCTTTCCTTCTTCCCCTACTGTCTTTCTACCAATACATCCATGCATGGGTGCTGCTCATTTCTCAATTCTGAGGCTGTCACTTTTCTTCTTAACCAGCCTTCTGTGCTGGTGACTGCTGCTGTAGCACTTTTGCTTTGGCTGGGCAGGCAAAGTGAATCCCAGTGAAGCAATACATCAGTTATGGAACTCCCACCAGAGATTTTAATATCAGCACCTGTGATTGATGAAGCCAGCCTTCCAATCAGTGTATGGAGGATTTTAACACATAATTTTTATGGTGTTAAAGTGAACTTCTCACACAAATCCTCAGCACTATCTATGTGGAGAGCCTGGCTGCCTGGAAGAAAAGCTAGTGTATAATATCTACTTTTTTTCAGCATTAACATCCTTTCTCCCCATCTTCTGGGGTTACTCTCTTGTGTCACTGCCCTGTCCTATCCATATGTAGTGTGGTGCCCTAATTTGGTCACAACTCTTCCTATTTCATATATACCCATGCACATTTACGTACATGTCAGTGTAATACATGCCTAAGCCATCTGGTATCTTTCCTTGCAAATGTTCACACAGAAAATTGACTGTGAGTAAGGTTCTGAACCTGCCTGTCCAAATGGTCCATATTTGTTTGATTTTTCTAGCAAATGCGTAGATCCTATTAGTGAGACTGATCCAACATATTTCCATGTGTCAGCTGTACCTGCTGCAAGTGTCATTCTGTTCAGTGATAACAGGACTTGCATCCTAAAATAGAGAGAAAACAAGAACATCAGGTCCTTTTGAGGATCTGAATCGCTTTTTCTACCATCTGCTGACCAATGCTTTGAAAGAAAGAGAGTCTGTGTCTGGATTGACACCTTTCTTCTTTTTAAGCCAATAGAAGAGCAGCCTGTAAAAGAGCCTAGACATGCTGTGTTTGTAAGAGAAGCTTATTAGAATGTAAAATATCAGTGGTATCATGCGTTTTTAACTCATTACAATATGCAGCAACTGATACAGGTATTCTGTTAGTGTATTAGTTATACTTAATTATCCTTTGAAACTGATAATCTAACTGTGCAATAAAACTATTTTATTGTTACTCTAGACAGTGTGATACAGAAATTACACAAGAAGTTATACAAGAGGAGAAATGGATGTGAAGAAAAGTGATGTTTGAATCCCTCATTTCATTACAGTATTAAGATGTAGTTTGGAAAGATTTTTAAGATATTCTTACATGAGTATTTGTTTCATTAGTAGGTACACAGCCAAAGTTAGAAATTGCAGGAGCTAGAAGTCATGCTGCAGGACTCAGTTTAATCATCATCAAGTGCAGTCAGTAGAAATATTTGCATGTAAGAGTGTTTGGGGCAAAGGAGTCCCTTTCTCTGAAGCAACTGATGTTAGCCAAAGAATAGTACTATTCCAGATGGACTGATGATCTATTCTAGTAGTATAAAACTAAGAAAATAAAAACAGTTTATTTGGTATTCAGATCTGGATATTCTACATTTCATATATGCAGCTATATACCCTTACTTCATCCATCATTTTTTCATGTGAAATTAATTTAATGTGAAATCAACCATTATCAAATTCCATTTTAGATGTTATCCAATAGGGCACAGTCGACCACCCAGAGAAAGGTAATCTTATATTTTGGTCCAATTAACATATCTTTCTTGCATAACACACTAATTTTAATTGTAAGCATTTTATTAAAACAAAATTTACTTGATAGTGATTCTCCTGTATTGAGTATAATATCGAGGCAGTGAGCTCTTCTTGATTTTAAAATAGTGTGTAACTGCATGGAAATTCTGCTGTAATCTAACATTAAAAACATTCAGTTGTATTGAATTACAATGGAATTCTGCCTGGAGCCGGTAGCCATTGCATGTTAACCTCACAGACGGGTCTAGTACTGATTCAGCTCACCTTTGTGCTTTTGCAGTCCCAGTACACATTTGATTCTGGGACAGGCTGCAGAGGTTTTTCACTTCTGCTGGCTTATGGGGCACTATTGCTTTGCCTTGAGCACAGCCACAGCACTGTCGCTATGTGAAATTTCGCTGTTCCTGTCATACAGTCTGATTTTGCAGGCAGTCACACAGTCACCACTGAAAAATCCTCCTTCAAGGGCTTTGGGGTCTCTTTTATTGCCTCAGAGGGTGAGAGGTCAGGAAGGAACAGTTTCACTGATCTTCAGACTGACCATGTTAAGAGGTGAGCAAAGCAGCTATCTCTGCCTCCACAATCTATACCATACATATTGTTTTCTTTGCTGTTTGTCACACAAAATGCCTGGTACTAAGTCTGCAAAGGGCAATCTTAGCTGAACCACCGTGTATCTACACATCAGCAGGGACAACTGTAGCAAAATTAATGCAAGAGATTTGTCTTTACACCTCTTATTAATAGGCTACTTGAATTCACTTCTGTTTCTTCCCTTGTACTTTGGATATCATCTGCACAGAATTTGCAATTTCTCTGTAACCCTTTGTATTATACACTCTAAGGAAATAGTCGTCTGCGTTTGCTACTCTTGTAGGACAGACACTAGACCTTATGTGATGTGCCTATGTGGCACGATGCTGCAATGCTGTGCAGGCTCGTGACCCAGAAAAATCATAACTGTGTTAGCATGACTGAGCAAAGGCTAATTATCCCTTCCTTTGATTACTGTAAGTAGTCTGACTGCCCTACAGAGCCTGCTACTAGTGTACTGCCTTTGGTGCCAGAACTAGCTCATCTGGTGTTACCTAGGAGAAGGGAGTTGGGGACTTCTTGCAGCAGTGTATTGCAGAGTGTAGGCATATGTTTGAAGTCTTTGCATACAGTTTATTCTCTTCCACTAGGGGCAAAGGTGTCCCTAAAAATGTTTCAAGCTGTTTCCTCTCATATTCTTACCTCTCCGCCGTATCTATCTATCTTTGTTTGTCAGCATTCCCCTACTTAGTACTAGTGTTCTCACCTGCCTCAGAGGCATTTCTTCCAACTTCTGCTTATATCTTCTCCTTGCCAAGTTCCTGAGCTAACATTTAGGGCTACTGTACTCGTTGCCTTCTTCAGTTGCATCATTAATGGTGCCTGGCTCTAGCTTTTATTCTTAATGCTCATATACTTTTGGGGAAGGTGGCTTCTAAGTATTTTAAGAGTCTGTCCTTGTTGTTTCCCACTTTACATCCATCAGCTTTGTCTCCTTATCCAGTTCGTGTTTCAATTCTTTTGTTAAAGTCACAAGAGGGAAGGTGATAAGCAGTGAGAACATGAGGGGAAGAGTCACAGCACTGACCTCCCACCTGTTCCACAGCCATGGGAGAGGTGTAAATGAAGAGAGAAAATTATTTGGGCTGGTGGCCAATAAAAGCAGGCAATGCCAGCTACATTGCTAGGGAGGCGGAGAACGTGGCAGAAAGCCAGAGCCTAAGGCCAAATGCTAGAGGGCTCCAGCTAAACCTTGTTACATGGACTCATCAAAACCTCTATCAAATTAACATAAAATGTGTATATATTTCCGTCTAATAAGAATCTCATGCTGTATAATTCCCCTCATCATGCAATAAAACCCCTGTACTTCCTCCACTCTCCCTGTCCCCCAACCTATTCTCACCTGCCTCTTGCACCTAAAGGCTTTTTGTCTGCTGTTTCACTGGCCTGTGTGCTGTATGAGTACTGCTAGCCTGTTCAGAAACTCACAGGAAATGAGCTCAAAATTACTGTATGGCCATCCCTTACTCAGTCAGCAGAAAGAAATGTGACTTTTTGCCAAATCATAGTAAAGCAACACTTAAAAATAACAGGTCTTGAAATGTGGGAACAACTATTCATTGAGCATATTTTGACTAACAAGTAGTGATTTCTTCATGTAGATTCTGCAAAGAAATGTACAAAAGATGTTGAATACAATAATTAATACTTCAGCCACTGATGTCTAAATAATCTGACGTGATTACTGTTGTAGTTGCCATTTGCTGTGCTTTGTTATCATTTATTGTAGCATAGAAAGGTTATGGACACATGATTAGTGAAGACATGCAGAAACATATTAACAGTCAAATTTTTTATTCACTAAAAAAAACAAGGCATGTTTAGCTTTTCTTTTATCCAAACAGAAATAGAGCTGAATGCATGCTTTGAGTACTGAAAGGAATTTTCAGAAGTATGTTTCCCAGTAAGCTGGAGATGCAATGAAGTTGTGTCTGCCTTCTACATGGTTCATTGTTTTTTCTCCCAGGGAGATTCCACATCACCCTTGGCCTGTGACTGCACAGGTGCCTCTTAGAGTGAATAAATTTTTTGTGCTAGTGAACTAAGGACAAATGTCAGCGACACTAAAGATCAAAATAGTGACAGCAGTGATGTCACCTGCTACCACCAGAGAAACAGGGCATCACCCCTTCCATTCCTTCCCATCCCATCTCAGCTCTGAAGTAACTGGATCTTATTCTTCTTGCTTTAACTACAGAGAAAGTTAGTTGATTTAATTTCTCTTGTGTCTCTCATTCATGTCTCTGTCTTTCTTATAAGCCCCTTTAAGTATTAAAAGGCCACAATAAGGTCTTCCTGGTGTTTTCTCTTCTCTAGGCTGAACCACTCCAACTCTCTCAGCTTTTCTTCATAGGAAAGATGTTCCAGCCCTCTGATCAGTTTGAGATAGAATCAGACCATGTTTAACCTTAATCCAGATAGTGAAGAGTACGGGAACAATTAGTCTTGGGGGGATTGTGGATAAAGGAGTGCCAGAATGTGGTAAAGCAACCAATAGTACTTCTGCTGAACTTTAGGTGGGAATTGCAGGTGCTCTTTTTAGCAGCATGTAGCTATGGATATGTAACTATTTCCTAGGGCACCTACATATATGAGGGCTGAGAGACTTGCTCAAGTTCAGTTCATCGCTTCTCAATGGCAGCTTCAAGCAGTTCACACCAGCTCTAGTCAAGGACCTTTATATTTATTTCAGCCTCACTTTGTGAACAAATGGTTCTCACCTCTGAAGTATACTTGTGCCTCTCA
The DNA here is from genome assembly GCF_000699245.1 of Pterocles gutturalis. NCBI lineage: Eukaryota > Metazoa > Chordata > Aves > Pterocliformes > Pteroclidae > Pterocles > Pterocles gutturalis. Next base: position 30,175 of record NW_010103313.1, on the reverse strand, counting down.
GACAAACTGTGGCATTATATTTTTTCAGCACTGAAGCTATTTTAAGGAATATCTGCCTATAGCTGTTCCTGGCTACTTGTTCCTACCCCTGTGCTACAGGTTGCTGTGCCCTTAGTCATAGTAATACAAATAAGTGATGCTTACCTGAACACCAAAATAATGCACCAAAAGAGGGATTCTTTCAATGACTGGGTTTACAACCTAATGCCATGAATAGTTGTATCATCAAAATGCCGTACAGGCGTGGAAATAAGGGCTTAGGTCAGGAAATGGGCTTCTTAGATCTGTTTCATTGCTGATTTACCTCAGGAAAAGGTTTTGATATTCCTGTCACAGTCTTCTCTCTCCTCTAGTTTCAGAGATGCTGTTTCCTGAGCTTGTTCGATGCAATTATCATCTGCCCCAAAGGTAAACAAAATTTAGTAGGGTTCAGAGTCTTGGCCAAGCCATCAATAAATCATTAATCCATTGTCAAGTAAAACACTAGTAAGGCACCACTATTTGGTCAGCAACGCTCAAAGTTCGGTATGATGTTCTTGACACACTGCATGATGTATTTATATGAATGTGCAAAATGGTAACCACATTTCATACAGGCACGACTGAGATAACTCATTACCTGTTGTTGCTTCTTGTTTGAGAATGGCATTAATAGTATAACTGAATCATTTTGAGACAGTAATATGTTTAGCTTGTCAACCGTGTCTTTAAGAGATACTGTGGACCAAGGTTACTTGGAGATGTTCTCACATGAGCTATGTTATGGGAAGGAAATTTATGCTTGGGTGAAGGATGACCTTGTGCAAATGCAGTGATACTGAGGCAGAGTACTGCTCTGTTCCCCTTGGGAAGCTGTGGCTCACAAAGCCTGATGGGCCGGCTTACGGCTTGGGCTAAAGTTTGTTCATCTTTTGGTAGAGGAGTTAAACACTTGCCTACGCCCTAAGGTCAATTGCTGTTGACATTCAGCGCTTCTAGGTTATAATTTTCCCGATGAAGAATGGCACAGAGGGGTTTTGGTCTTTTTTCTCTGGCAATGCCGTAATCTCCATCACTTTTTCTTTCTTTTATCTTAATCTGAATGATCTTGTTTTCCTCATGATTTGTTGTTTCCTACTACATGACCGATGAAGCTAGTAGGGAGCAGGAGATATCATTGCAAGGTCCAGCAGTCTCTCAGCTGGGCTTAGCATATTGTTCTGTGTGCTCCAAGGATTCCTGCTAAAATGTACTCCAAGTTGTTTGCAAGCACCTAAAACATTGTATGCATCTGATTGGAAAAGAACATGTATTTTCAGCAGTGAGCCTGGAGCAATTTCAGTGAGACCAACAGAAGTAATCTCATGCACTTGTTGCCAGGTAGGAGCAAATAAGCTAAAACTTTTTTTTTTTTTTTTTCCTGATCAGAGGAAGTTTAAGGACTATGCTGGTTCTGTTTTTCAACATTTCATTAACACTAAAAGCATTTGTGTGTCCATACCAACAATTCTGTGAATCTTAGGTATGAATAGCAAATAGGGAGAAACCATATGACCCTGCAACTTTTATGCAAAAAAGGCATAAGAACTGGCATGAGTCCTCAAAACCCAAATAAAAGCATCATGTTGCTACAGTAGGAATTTTTTGTAAATAGTCTATCCATTCTTTAAACCAGCATTTAATGGGTCTTTGGGCATTGCTATTAGTAGAATTTATAATTTTAATTGCAATTTAAAGTAGATGTTTTTTAATTCACCATCTGTATAATGAAGTCAATAATAGGAAAATTAGGCTCTGTTAATTAGCTATAACTTGCTCAATTAATTAGTTTCAGAACATCACACAGTACCTGTATTCGTATACTGGGCAGCTTCAAAAATGTGTAAAGCCTCTTCTTGTGGACGTGTATCTGCTAAGGCAGTAGTTCATGTGTGTTCCTCTAAGGCAGAGTCATAACTGTTTTCTTTGGCTCCAGCATTACGTGTAGTATTGCATTATGTGTATTTTTATTCTTGTGAGGACTGCCTCATGTATCAGCTGTTCAGAGATCTAGCACCATGGTGTGAGATGGATAGCCTATTATTTTTCCCTTGTGTTGGGATTCCCGCTCATTTCCATGGAAACTTGAAAACCTGGAGGAATAAAGCACAGAAGCTATTGCTGTGTTACAGTACTGTGCAGCTTGAAAAAGCAGAGATCCCCATGGTGCCTGTGAATGCCAGTGTAGTTGTAGGTCTGTCTGGGTTTCTAGTCTAAAACCTGTATTTTAAGGAGTTTAAGTTTTGGATTTAATTTTTTGTTCTTGCTTTCCTCATAAAGAGAAATGTATTAAAAACACACCCTCTTATGTATAAAAATTTGTTAACACTAAAAGAAGGGCACACATGCATTTAAGTGCATACATAAGTATACAGATGTACGTGCATATGTTCACAGAAACACATGCACGTATGTCAGACAAAAGCACATTAAAGCTATCAAAGTCTGTAAGAAGCATATAACTGATTCACACAGTAATTTTAATGGGTGTCACTTTGAAGGCTTTTCTTAATCAAAAGCAAACAAAAACTTGCAGCCCTGTAGTGGTTTCCAGCATTGGTAATGAAATATATATGAATATGACTAAATACACTTTTTAGTGAAATAAGCTAAAATATGTGTATCTCCTTCACAGTAAGTTTAAAAATTTAACCATTTAATTGTTCTCCCGAGCAGCTGCTGCACAACAAAGGCTGTGAGTGTGTACAGAGACATCCAGCAGAGATAACAAAATCAGAGGTGAAAGATAATTTAGAAAATAAATGAACATGAAGAAAGGGATCAGAAGAAGACAGAACTGGGCAACCATTTTGAGTATTACTTTTTCTGTGCTTTCTCTGTACTACTTTTCAAATCCCACTGATAATCCTAGGTAGCATATGATGTTAATGCACTGATTCTATGGCTTTCTGCAACCTCTACTACTAGTTTTAATTTCTTCTTGTTATGTTGTAGCACGAGTATCTGACTACATTTTGAAATTATCTTTCTTATGGTACTCCATATTTTTTTTTCAACCTCAAAGGCACGAAGATCGGGAAACTATGACTGAAGGAATGTGAAAATTTAATTTGGAAATACCCAGTGTAAAAAGACAGTTTCCCCTTCAGGTTAGTTATGCTCCAATTCATAAGGTGGTATGATGCATGAACTCAAGAAAGAAGGAAGAACAGAGACAGCGGTTGCAAAACTGCTATTATATAAACTATCTATAGATGTCCTCAGTGATTTCAAATGAGCAAAACTTCTGAGGATATGGATTAAATGCAGTGAGTTTAAGCTACATGTAAATTCCTATGCCTTTAATTTCCTGCTGTCTGGCCTTCAGCTCTATGAGCTGCCTCACCAATAGCAAACACAAGGTTCTAGGACTTAGAATTTAAGATTTGTGACTGCATCCTGTAGCTAGGCAATGTCAGCTAATCCCATAAGCATACTATTGTGGATCAACTTTGGAGAGTTTTGAAAAGGAAGAACAGAGATTTTATAGAAGGAATCTTCATCTGCGGCTTAAGCATGAAAAAGAGCATGACTGAAAAATGGTAGTTAATGATATTAAATGATGTTCTGAAAAATTATTTTTATAGCATCTGTTACACAAAAATCTAATCTTTCAGTTAAAATGATAGTCTTTGTAGGTTTTGTGGTTTCAAAGAGAAGCTGGAGTATTTTAACATAAAATGCTGATAGCCAGAAAGCAAAACAAAGGAATAAAAACTTAAGGTATTTAAAATCTTGTAATGCTGAAGCCAGTCCATTCGTTGCAGTCCTTCTGCAGGCTTGGGAGTGGCAGTGCTAGTGGTGGAAATTCATGTTCTAGAGATATTCACTAGGAGATCTCAATTGTTTTTGCAGTGCAAGAATCCTGATTGTGAGCATCTCACAGTCTTTGGTAGCTTCTCAAATATTGTTGTATACACCACCTATATGCAACATGGTGCCTCAATGAGGCATTTATAATTACCTAAAATTTCAGGAAATATCTGGTAACCTATGCAAACATACTGGTGTGCCCAAGGTAGTACTTGGAAGCTCTGGGCTAGACATTGAGGACAAAATCCTGGCCTCACATAAGTCAGTAGGTTTTCAGTTAACCTCAATGGACATAGCTTTTCTCTTTCAGATCCCAGTCTGATGCAATAATGGAATTCTCCTCAACTTGATCTTTACAAATGTTGGTCATTTACAGCCTTGTTTTGTTATACCTATAACAGGAGAATAAATTAAAAACTGAGCAAAAGGGAGAAAGTTCTGGGTAGGACCCAATACAGGATGAAGATACAAGTTCAAAGGCTCACCTGCTGACTCAGTTTCTAGAATTGCCATGCTACAGCTTTATTTGTGAATAAGACAGAGCAGGGATTATTGTCTGTCTTTGAGACCACCTGGCACAGTACAGCTCATTTCTCTATGGTAAGAGCTCTGCCATCCCAGGAGTAGGGTGGCTCCATCTGAACAGTCTTTTGCAAATAGTCTCTCTACTGAGATTAGAGAGTCCTGCTTTGACATGGGCCAAAATCATGGTGAGTTCATGCTAATAATTTACAGGTATGATAATCCAATGCTTGTGTTTGAGGCTGGGTCCTCATTCTATTTCACTAGCCACCTCCCAGAATTTCCATGGTGATGGGGCCAATGGTGGGGTTTTGTTTTGGAAAGAAGCTGCAGAGATCTCTGGATAGATTGCATAGATCTGTATGGATCTCTGCACATAATTCATAAGCAGGAGGAAAGCCTGGAGCAGACTTTTAATTCTCTGTAAATGGACATCACAAAAAATGTCCAGTGAAAACATTCTGATGTTTTCATTTGTGGCTGTTCTACTAGTTTCTAGTTTATTTTACTATTTAAGGGAAGAATACCAAAGAGAAAAAGAAAGCAACTAAAAAGTAATATGATCTCGGTTGCCTCTTACAGTAGGATCTCATAGTGTGTTTATTTATCCTGGGCTTCTGTGATTCTTGTGTAACAGTTGTCTGATATGAGTGTTGAATCTGTAGCTTTTAAAAATGCAAAGTGATAGGTGTTACATAAGATAAACTTTAAGCACCTGTGGAAGTGCTATATTCTGATAGGGCTCTGATTTAACCTCCAGGATAGTGCTACTAAACCTGGGGATGTCAGAAATTTTCAGTGTTTTTCTGATCTGCAGTTCCTGTTCTGCTGAGAATGCACGATTAGTAAGGAAAAAGAGAAATCTACGTAATTCCACGACTTGTTATGAAGATGCAATTCCTGCCTTTGTTTCCACTAATATTCAATTTTTTTCACTACAGTTTGAATAAGACCACCTTCAGTTAAACAGAAAGATTCTATTTTTGAGAAATCTATTTGTATTACCACATGTTTCACAACTCTTTCTCCATGGTGTTTTTGTCCTTATGTATCTTCCGGCAGTTATAGTAGCAAACTCTAGTGTTTGTATTTAGCCAATCTCCAGTGAGATTTTTGCTTTTTTGTGGCTTTGTCCCGTTTTCGTGAAAATACAACAATGTTGCCATGTAAAGTACTCCTGGGGTATATATTACCTACCTTTTTTCATTGGCCTACAGGAGAGATAGGGAGGCACTCTTTATCAGGGAGTGTAGTGAGAAGACAAGGGGTAATGGGTATAAGCTGAAAGAGGGTAGATTTAGACTAGATATCAGGAAGATATTTTTCACTGTGAGGGTGGTGAGACACTGGATCAGGTTGCCCAGAGAAGCTGGGGATGCCCCATCCCTGGAGGTGTTCAAGGCCAGGCTGGATGAGGCTTTGAGCAACCTGGTCTAGTGGAGGGTGTCCCTGCCCATGGCAGAGGGGTTGGAACTAGATGATCCTTAAGGTCCCTTCCAACCTAAACCATTCTATGGTTCTATGATTGGTGTTAGGGAGCTGATGGGGTAAATTTCTCTGCTCAGTTTTGGAAACCTGAGTGCACATGGGCTGTAGTCACAATCCAGAACTTTATTTTGCCAAATGCTGTACAAACATATGCCCTGCCCTGGAAGACTTACAATCTAAACAAATAAATATGTTTTAATTTTTATGTCAGTGGGACATGACATGAGTTCAAGGATCTCCATATTATAGGCCAGTATGATCTAATATAACAGAACATGCCCACGCATGACTTTCAGCACACTGATGTGGTGGATCTTTGTAATCTATTGGGTAGATGACATATATTTTAATATATTTTTTATTGTTTCATTTATACATCCACATTTATGTATAGATATTTACAGCATCTGAGTTTGCATGCAAGTTTAATTTTAGCTGTGTATATAATACTGTTAAGTTATACCTGCATCATGTATCAACTCTTAGAGATGTACAGCCCAGAGAAATAATTTTGCATTATCCTATGTAATATGTAGCATTTGTTTAACTATTTTGATAAATCTTTGAACAAAATTTGTCTTTTTCTATTCTGAGGGTCTTCTGCAGATATGCCAGCCTACTGGTTTATGTAAAAGGTTGTCACAACATCATAAAATCACAAAAAATAGAAGCATTAAGGCTTTTTGCTGTTGCAAATTTTATAAAGGTAGATTCTACAGCTGTTGCTGGCACTGTTCCTTTCCCACAGGTGGAAGGAACAGACAGAACTTTGGACATCCTGTTTCAGTGACTTTGGAAGCCAGAATGTATTTTCTTCATAAATGACTTTTTTTTTTTTTGCATTTGCCAAGAAACATTCTCTCACCCAGACAGCATAATAACTGTACTAAAAGTATATTGTCTCCTCAGAAATGCTGCCTCAGATGTTAAATTAAGGACTTAGCACGGAATTTGAGAAAAAAAGTAGCCCAGAGAACAGGGAAGAACCTGCACTCTCCAACCCTGACTTTGTCCTGCATCAGATCAACTCTTTCAGAGTGTGTGTAAAATAATGCACATGCATACATCTATAAATCTTCTTAGGTTTATCTTTGTTACTCAAGGATGAAAAGGGAGCTCTTTTTATGCAGAATTCACTTCAGTCCTTTCACCTAGTTGTCAAAACAAAACCTAATGATGCAGTTTCCCATCTTCACAACATGAATCAAGGAGATAAAAATCTTTACACCATTGCTCCTGTGTGGCTGGTGGTATAAGAGGAGAGTATGTCACAAAACTGACATTAAGCATGCAGAAACATAATTTTGAAAGTCTCAGTTTTCATTCTTTTAACCTGATACCATACAAACATGAACAGAATTAATGATATTCTTTCTCTACTGTTATCTGAGTAACTGTATTAACTTAAGTCCGAAGGCAAAATTTTAACTGAGGGCAAAATATGGGCAGTTCTACCAATTTGGTCTTGTTTGACCGCTTTGAATTATTTAACAATATCAGCAAAATTCTGTCTAGATCTTAAAACTGCTTCAGGCACCATAAGCTTCTGAAGTGGGAAGTCTTTTTTGAGCCTTGTTAAGAATAAATTTGCTTTTCAATGTGCTTTAAAAAAAAAAAAATCTGTATTTCTAATAATAGAATTTACAGGTGCTCCGATGTCATAGTGATGGTAAGAAATGAAAGAAAATGGAAAAATATAATAAATATATAAGAAAAAATTAAAATAAAATCACTTCCAGGCTGTCCTTTCATTACAGGAGTTAAAGGGGCACTGTTTGTGCCAGCTTAGTCGTATTCCCAAACTCATCCAAACACTGAGATTGCTAACTATGCTGGTAATAGTGGGCCTGCTTAAATGCAGCACTTGTACAGGCCTTGTATAGACTACTAGGTCACTATGCAATATTTATCACTACATTTGCTGTCATCTCTGTCCAAGGGAGATATTTACTGCACATGTTAAACTACAAATTCCTATCCACCTGAGTTTTTTTTTTTTTTTTGTACCCCAGAAATTGCCATAAACAAATCCTGGGCAGAGAACTGCCAATGGGTATTCATTATTGTTTTCTTGTGGTCTCCTTTTTTATCATTTGAGCACTGTGCAGTACAGTTTTAGTGCTCAAGGTATGCAAGTTATTGAACAACTGCAGTAGGTGCTCTTGTTTTATGCAACAGCTGCAGTAATCTGTGATCCTGCTTAATTTATGTTAATTTTGTTAGCAGTGCCATGATTGATATTTTGCTTGTCTTATTAATTTATCAGCTAATTGTTGCATTTCTAATAGCTATAAGCTATTTATAACATACCCTTTGATAAGCATAATGGCCTGCACACTAATAGCAACAAACATTTCTGATACCACGTAGTTCTGAAATAGTACCCTTGCCATCTCTGCAATTAGGCAAAACCTAAAAGCAGAAGTTAGCTTTCATTGTTGTGTAGTAGTGAATGGAAAAGGAGGGATGCTAGTCTGTTTACTTAATAGGAAAAGCAATTAGCTAGTTTTAACAGACTAGGAGATTTTTTTTTTTTACTATCCTGTTTTCAGTGTGAAGTCTGATAATTTAGTAAACTGCAAGGCCTACATGGGTTTTTTTAGAATGAAAAAGATATAATTAATAAATATTTCCTCTTTCTTTACCTGAAATACTTGTCTTTTGTATAGTATATATCCACTAGAGTTAGCCTATGTTTAATCAAAACCTTAAACATGAGTCCCATCTTTTTAGTAACATTTTAATTTCATGTGGTGCCTTGGTCTGTTTTGTTCTGAAATGCTTGTAGTAGTGGTCTTCAGGAATTGTCAGTCTGATTCACTGCCAGTGAAAATATTGCAGTTGTCTACACTGGGTGCTACACTGGATCAGCAAACTTTAGCATGTGAATTAGTTGTGGTATATTTTTTGAGTTTTGGGTACTGGAAACCAGATTTTTAAATCTGGTATCCTAGCGTTCATATGCACACAAATTGCATGTGTGTATGCTGTGGCATATATTTGTGGATGTCGTGACTTGGCTTATGCAAAAGCCTGTTGTGGGTATCTTAGATCATACATACCTGTGTGTGCTTCTCAGTGAAAAACAGAATACATGACAGTACTGAATATGTTTAAATTGTTTGTTCAAGGCTGATCTATTTTCTCCATGGATTCGTAAAAATATGTATTTTTATACTTTCCTTATTTAAAGGGTGAATCCATCCCAGATAAACCAACAGATAAACCTCAATTTAGTTACAGGCTCAAATAATGTAGGTAAGTTATGGAGGGTTAACACCAACCCAGTCAAAAAAAAAAAAAATAAGCACAAGGTATGCAAACAGGCATTGTATTTTTGCTTCAGGAATCCTACTCCCTGTGGAAGGGAGGGCAGGGTGAGCCTGACACTTGCTGTGACAGAACTGGAAATGAAATTCACCAAGCAAATTGGGACAGTTGAAGGCTTTCCCCCCCCGCTGCCCTCACACCCCTCTATATGAAGTCAGTGAGAGCTTTGCCATTGATACTGCTCCCCCCCCCCCCCCCTCTCATTTTCCATAATGATCTTTTTTAGTTTACAGCTCTTAAAAGCTGTAACTCTTACAACTCTGCTTCTGGCTGAACTGTGGGAACAAGTCAGTAACTTTATGTTTCTGCAGAGCGGTGTGTTCTTTTCCAAGCAGTTAGCCAGGCACAGCTCTGGGAGGTTTTCTCCCATCAAAAGGGCCTCTAAGCCTGACTTGAATGTGGGTGATTCAAGCTAACAAAGAGGTTGAAACACAGCATGATTGTGATTACAGTCATTAGGAGATTCAAAGTTAAAGCTAAAACTCTGAAGTTGTAACCGCTTTGACCTGAATTTCCATGGTTGTGCTTTGGCTTTTTATTGTGTGGTCTTATTTCTGTGTGTGATGATAGGTACTATACTACGTGTTCCTCCATATTGGTTCAGGTTATTAAAGTGTCCCACATTTGGCTTGTTCTTTATTCTCCTAGGATTCTAATGATAATTTAAAAATGTGTAGTGCTAATATATTGTGTGAGAGTTACCGAAAAGATTGGGTTGCAGCCCTTCAAATGTAGTTACATTTCAGCTAATAAAATACATGCTTATAGAAACGTAAAAACAAAATATTAGACAAATAGAAATATGGCCACTTTTATTAGGTATGTTGTACCCAAAAGACCATTATATATACTTATAAGATCTATATTAAGTAAAGGCATATTTAGGTATTGGTGCTTGTTTGGAACACAGATTTCTGTGAAATTGGTCTTTAATATTAAATCCTATAAGTGAAATGTAAACCTGTCTTTTGGAGCAGGATGTGCACATAGGCATTTGGTATGAGTTGCACATGCATATCAAGGGTGAACTACACTGTTTTTATAGAGACTCCACACTTACCCTGCATGCCTTCCCTAAGCTAGTTAGTTTTAAGAGTAACAGTGTACGTACAGAAAATCTTGTGGTACTTGTGAGTCCCACGATAATCCATATTAGTTGGGTTTTTTGTGATTGGTGCATTATGAAATACAAATTTTGTCTCTCTTATGGAATATGACCCTGATTCTTTGAGCAACAGCCACTGATGAGTAAAAACCAAGATCAGTTCCCTGGGGATCTGGTAAGGAAAGAGGTCACTTAAGCCCCTCAGAGATATCTCAGAGCTATTTCCATCTTGCAAAACATTTAATTTCCATATTCGATGATCCAGAAAGAAAATGAGAGATCAGTACAAGTAACTTTACTGTCATTGGAAAGGTAAACACAGCTAAATTGTCATCAGATCTCGTTTAACTTGATCTGTTCTAAAAAAGACTTGAAGTTGCACATTTATTGACTTCTAGGAGGTGTCAGATACTGCTCAATAGTCTAGAAGAAAAAACAATGAGTTTCAGGACTGGAGTGCAACAAAATGTGGAAGTGAATGTGCTTGCATTGCTCTATAACTTGAACTCAAGTTTAGCTTAGTTCTTATTTGCCAAGTCTGTTTCCCACAGCATCATGCCTCATTTTTAGAGGCATTTGGACCAGTACCATTGGCATGTAGAGGTGTGAGGAATGGAAATGATTTAATAATTTTTTGTGAAATCTCCTTTTGGGTTCTTCGTGTCAATGAAATGTAACTCCTCAGATTTTGATAAGCTTCGTTGGCTTCTTAATTTCTAAAAATTAAAATTTTCTAATGTATTTCCTCTTTTAAAGCAACCTTCCTATCAATTTCCTTCTGTAATAGATAAATTTAGGTCTAAGATGAAATAGATTATTTTTCTGCCCTTGTTCCTGTACAAAATGTGACAAATTGCCACACTTCAATTTCAGAATTAGAAAGGTAACCTTTCTGAAGCCATACACCTGTCATTTTTCAACACACTGTGTTTTGGAACAGGATTTTTAGAGGAAAATAAATCTGGCCAGATCCAACAGCTTGATGAGAGACAAGGCTGCTCTATGTCCCCAAGTGCAACCAGTAGCAAGGCTGAAGATGTGTTCTCAGCAGGCATGTGTACACAAAGCACAGGTATGCACTACATGTATACATAAATACATACACACATGGCTGGTCACACAGATGCTGGACAGACACTGGGAGCACTCCTGTGGGCACAGACATCACCAACAGCCTCATCCTATTCTCTCTGGCTGAGCAGGTTGGAGGGCAACTAGTGAGAATATGTATATGTCCACATATACACAGTGGATCCCTCCATCAGCTGGTCTCAGACACTCGGTCTGCACAGTAGCTGCCCCAGGATCCCAGTCTCCCCAGTTAGGGGCAGCTAGACATACAAACCCCCAGGGCTGCAGCCCTCCTTTGGTTGCTGATGCAGACTATCACCCACATGCACACACCAGAGCTGGCTGGGACTCCCCTGACTCCATAGCCCAGCCCCATGCCCTTGCCCACAGAGACACATGGAAACTGTCACACCCAGAGCTGGCCCTTGGGGACCCACTCAGCCCCCTGGCCCCAGGACACTTCACCTGCTCACCAGGTAACTCTTTGCTAGTTATGACACTCACTCTGACATTCGTACTTGCTCCAGTTGCTGGCACCACAGACACGGGGATCCTCTGACCCGGGATCTGACCCCCATTGCTCCCCTCACACCCCACCACACGCAAGTGGATACATGCGTGTGCACACACACACAGACTGGAGAGCCATCACCCAGGAAAGAGTTAGAAAGGAGTTTAATAGGAAGGTAGGACAGAGTATGCTGATCAGCCGCAGAGTTTGGCCAGAGAAGCATACTGACCAGCCAACCATTTACACTTGACTGGCCCTTTTTATCCTGTTGTTCCTCTGCTTTAAGGTAATAAATCCTACAAGCTCTCTCTGCCAGGCCTTCTGCTTCCTTCTTTTCTGCATGACCTTTTTCATCCTCATACCCAAGTTTAGACTTGGATCAGCTTTGAGATATTGGAACTAAAAAGGTTGTGTCTTGATATTGGTATATCAACAAACACTGGGGTTTTTTCAGGTTTTACCATTTTCATGGGGGGAAAAAAAAAAAAAAAAAAAAAAGTATGACCAAAAGTAAAATTTAAGTTGAAACAAATCTTTTTGTCTGAACTAGAACATTGAATCATCAAATGTCTCTAACGAAAGCAAAAGAAAGTGAGAGGGGTGATCCAGGTTTCAGGCCAAACCCAGGCCTTCTGTCCCTTAGAACAGTACTGTAGCCATCAGGCTACAGGGTATTTTGGGATTTATCTCCCTTCTGAAGTGTTAACCTGAAACATTTAAACATTCACTGAGATAAGAAGACTGACTCAATAGTTTAGTGTCTAGGTGATTTGTAAAACCGAGCAACTACATTAATATTTGTTCCTCATTCTGTGAAAGAGGCTATCATAAATGAGTGAGGCTGGTGAGGGTTCACACCAAACTGCCTTCAGTTACAGTGGATGAGATGGAGCGACTGGGAAACTATTTCTTGTATATCACACTGAGTGTGACTAACAACTGCGAGATTATTGGATAAAAACTACTATAGTGTCTTCATTTTCATGGATATAGCACTGTGCCACCTGAATTTCTAGAAAAAATGTGGTGAATTTGGTGCATATCTGGTTCAGAATCAGCAACAATAAAGAAAATAATCTTCCATCTCATTTCTTTAAATCATGTGTCAACATGTTCTGGATCTCTTCTTCAGGATGGAAGCTCTAGTTCTACTACACCTGATATTCCAAAGCTGACTCACTGAGCATATCCAAAGCATCTTTAGGGAACCACAGACTGATGAAAGGATCTCTTCTCTCCCGAGAAAGAAGTTCTATAGATCCAGTACTATTTCTCCTTACCTCTAATTTCCATGTTACTTTCTCATTCCTCGTGTCTAAGAATTTTTAAAAGTACTAAGAGAATGAATGCTCACATAAGCTGTGTGCACTTTGGGTCTTTTCCACCTTAACAGATATGAAGCCTATGCAAAATACTTGAAAGTGTTTCCTGCCTTCCCTCCAGAGTATTTCAATGAATCTGAAGTGTATTTCCTCACAAAAATAATGTATTATGAACTTGTGAGTTTAACCAAAAATCTGCTGATTCTGGCCTGCATTTATAGATTTGGTTGCTGCCTGCACTGCTCATCTGAAAATGGAAGGATTGGATTCCCTCTGTGCATTGTAACAGGAGAATGACTATTACTCAAAAAGTTTGAGAACAATTTCTAAGGTTATATTCTCCTATCGTTCTGCAAAAAGAACCTTTCTTGATATTAATAAAAGCTTAGTGTGTTCATCACATGTGAAAGAGAATTTATATTCTAGTCATTAATTTGCTCACGTGCCTATTCAGTTGCTTTGTAATGTGTACCCTCAACTTGTAACTTTTGTCTTTGCAGAGTTCCCTCTGGAGCTCTGCTCTAAGAGGGCCTGGTTGTATGCTGGTGTTTTCCTGAGGGGAAGACTCAAATACGATAATTCTTTTATAAAGTTTACTTTTTTACTGAAAAGGGTGCTATAAAATATTTGAACTAAATTTTGGATGTCTATGCCAAGAAGGCACTGGGGTTTGTGGGAGAAAAGGTCTGAAAGGACAGGGAAATTGCTTTCCCTTGTGCCTGGCTTTTCCATAAGCGCTCCAGTAGCTTCTTTGAGTAACTTTCTGTCCTGCAGTTTTCTCTTTTGTCTTGTAAATCTCATAATCAGAAACAAATGCATTAAATATATTTGGGAGAATCATACAGGTTTTCTGCGAAAACCAAGATCCTGAATGTTATTCTGCTCTGTTAAGAGCAGTAATAAACCACATTTAATTAAGAGTATTAAAATATTAAGAACTGATTTAAAGAACTGACTATGCAAGTACAGTCATAATGGGATACAAGAAAACTGTCAAAAGCCTTGTTAAAGTTGAGGTAAATGACATCTGCTGCTCTCCCTTCATCCACAAATACCATCATTTTAGCCTAGAGTGCAATTAATTTACAAGACTATGATTAATAAGGCATAAATTAAAAGCCAAATATTGTTATTGATTCAGGTTTGGTCTACCCTACTGACACTTAAAGGAGAGGTGGGTCTGCGGGAGCATATTGTCATAAAAGTTGCATCAATAAGTACATCTGAAACCTCACTACATTGAGTAGGAAGCTCTACACTGACTCCAGGGATCAGGTCTTTTGAAATAAGCTCTGCTGTCATACGGAGAGTCAAGGTCTTATACATAGGCATTGAGAGCAGGTTTAGGTTAACTTGATCTGTGAGGTTTAATCCCCCAGAATCTTCACCTCATTTTCCCTTTCTGCTTGGTGGTAGCACTTCCAGATGAAACTATACATCTGTGGCCGTGTTTTGGTCAAATAGTTTAAAATATAAAATTATTAAAAATAATAATAATAAAAAAAAAAACCCTTAATGCCTGAATCCTGGGTCATTCTAGGTTGAGGGCCACTGAGGAGCAGTGTATGGACACATACAGTATTATCTTAATGTACCTCTGGCATAGGGCCATAACTTTGTAGTTTAAGCAGAGATCATATGCTAAGCATTGATATTTTCAGTTGTTTAAAATAAGTTGATTTAGTCCAAATTTTCAGTTAACTTCTGTTAATATGTTCTCTGCATCTTTGTTCTTAATCTTTAGAATTACCTTTTCTTTCTTTTGGGTCATGTTGCATGAGTTCAGGTTAACACAGAACTTCAAGAGAATTGCACAAAACAGTGGAATAGCTCCTTAAAGTAATTTAATAGATACATTGTAAAAAATTATGTTCTATACTTTCAGTTTAAATCTAGGATTTTATTTTCTTATTTATTTTACACAGTGGCGTTTCCAATTGTGATTTGTCTTTTATTATTTGAACGTGGAGGTCAGTATGCTGAAAGTGTTTAGTTGTTGACTTTCATATAGTGAAAAGTACGTAATAAAGCACAGAAATATTTGGGGACCCACTGAAGTAATTGGTAAATGTCCCATTTACCAAATACGTTTAATAGTATTTCACAAAACATATCCAGCTTCTAAAAACTTACTTACATTATCAGGAACTGTACTTGACAAATATTATTAGAAAATGAATTGGTTTTGGAATATGCAGACATGCTGGAAAAGGTATGTTAGAGTTTGGATTTTCCTGTTATTTTCTGAGGAGAGCTGTAGAAGGTCTGTTTACAGTTTTTTTAGAAAGACTTCACAAAGTACTAGCATAGTATGGGATACACTGCTCACATATTTATTCATCGTTTTCCACATCATGTTTCTTTGATTATGAGAATATAGAAGCATTGTAACTGTGGGAAATACATTGACTTTTTTTTTTAATTCTTTGAGATAATAGATTTAAAAAAAAATCTTTAAATCCTTTCATTTTAACTTCCACACAGAAGAAAGAACATTTTTAAAGTTATAAAATAAATGCTGAGCAAACCTTGGCTATAAGAAATCTTACCTGTAGAAGTTTGAATCTTGCATTATGGCTGGCTGAAGAGTTTTTCCCTTTACTGAGGAACTTGACAGTCACATGGAGATGGTTTTTAAACTGCAACCTTTGTATATAATAAATTATTTACGTTTTCCGGAAATCAGAAATTTTGTCTCTGAACATTTAACTTTTATCACATTATGAATATGTCTAATACTACTGATTAGGGAAAAGCAAGATTTTGAATAATTTTAGCAACATCCTTGGTTGGGAATAACATTTATGCAGTAATTCTAGTATTTACCTGTACTTGCCACAGATTTTTGAAGTTATAAATGATCATCTTCTATGTACAGACAGTGAATGTTCTGCCTCGGTAAACACTGGAAAATTTTTGGGAGTATTTGAGCATCCAGTTTTTGATTTGAAGAAATTCATGTAAGGAAAAGATTGGGAAAGAAAAAATTTGGAAGTCCATATCTAAGGCTCTTAGCTCATTCCTGGCTTTCTAGACTTCTGGTACATCACGTCAAGAGGGAAACCAGAATAATTCACTAGGCAAGTGTTGGCTGAGAGGGAAGTTTTGGAAGTTGGGACTGAAGCTTGCAGTTTCCATGCCTCTAGCAAGATATTCAGATACCTTGACAATTTTAACAGGAATGATCATTTTCAGGACTACCTGCCTGCAAGGGAAGAAAATGCTGAACTACCTCCCCATGAGGGAGCAAGAATCGCCTTTTGTCCTGGAAGGGAGCCTAAAGCTCTGGATCCCTCACAGTTTTCAGCCCTGAGGAAGTCCATATGGTAGATATGTGAGCATATCTAGAGAGCGGTGCTGATTGTGAAGCTTTTGGGAGCTTAGTCTCAGATAAGTCTATTATGAGACTCATAGTCTTAAATCCATATACTTTAAAAACCTGAAGTTTCTAACTTATAGAAAAAATAGATAAGGTCCTGATGAAACCTTGCCCTCTATTGTTGGAAGTTTCTGGCCATATCCGAATACCTCAGTGGTTTTCTGGAAAATTAATACAGCCTTAAAGGTTGTGTGGCTATGGATCACATTCTGCCCTTCAGCTGCAGCAGCGTAGAAATTGCTCATGCTCATCTGGCTGTCCAGATCCTCTTCTCTGTTATTGCCTTACAGATTATGATCTTTGGTCTTTCAAGTATAGCCCACGTTCTTTGTTCATAAGTACAGGACCTTGGAATTGGCATGTTCTTCAGATCAACAGCCTTAAAGGTTGTGTGGCTATGGATCACATTCTGCCCTTCAGCTGCAGCAGCGTAGAAATTGCTCATGCTCATCTGGCTGTCCAGATCCTCTTCTCTGTTATTGCCTTACAGATTATGATCTTTGGTCTTTCAAGTATAGCCCACGTTCTTTGTTCATAAGTACAGGACCTTGGAATTGGCATGTTCTTCAGATCAGTCAGATCTGCCAAATGACGCAGGCCAGTATATGAAGCTGGCCTGTTTCCAACATAGTTTATCACTCCATTAATTTCTGTGTTGTCTGCATATTTCAGTATCATGTAGTCTTCCAGAGTACTGGTAGAGATTCTGAATATTATAGAGCTAAAGCATATACCTATGGTATTATATTGGAAAGGCTCTTATTAAATGTATGCTTTTTAATTTTTAAAATTATTTTTGTAAAGAAAATAATTTTAATATTTTTTTTTCTGGAGAAATACTTGTTAACCCCTATAAATATGCTGATATTGTGGAGTGCTTATTTTATTGTCTGAATGTTCAGTAAGAGAAATAAAAATGTTTAAAAAGTGTCTCAAGTGTATGATATCCTAACATGGCTACCTCTATTAACAAATTTTAAAATGTCTTCAAAAAGTAATTTCAAGTGGTTTTGAGTACAGATTTTCCTTGATAAAGTGTTGACTGGTGCTAATTACATCATCATCTCGTATCCCATGTCAATTTTTATGATGTTACTAAGGGTCAATGTCAGGCAGATGAACTTTGTAAGCCACATCATCCTCTCAGCACTTACTAAAGATCGATTTAAACAGTTACAAGTACAATTTTTTGGAATTTTTTTACAGTTCTCCAGCATTTCCCAGGTGTTGCAGGATTGTTACATGTCACCAGTAATGTCTTGAACTAATGGACCGTGTTAATTTTGGAGGGGTAAAAGTTTGATTTTAAAATAACAAATAGCTGGAGTTTTTTTACTTTTTAAAAAATTTCTTGATGATTACTGATACTAGCTATTAATTATCTCCAAATAATAAAAAAGATTTATTTTCTTCCAAATATATTTAAGTAATTTCTTGCTATTACCTTGTTTCCCATTCAACATTTGGTTTTCATTTATATTTTTAATTCTCCTTATCAATAGTTTATGTTTACTAGTAAACTCTGTGTGGGTATGCATGCATATGAATTATTTTGTAATCCTCATGAGCTATAAGTTGGTTTTTTTTAAGCTTTGGATTGTTGAGGAGAGGTTACTACCTTTCTCTTTTTTTTTTTTTTTTTCCTCTTTCTTGTTAGTGAATTCTTCTGATGTGATTACACACCTTTTTTTTTTTAACATTCAATGAAGTATTTTTCAACTGCTTCTAGTCATAGCCATCTTATGTTAAAAGATTTTCTTCTATTCGGTTTGGCACATGATTATTTCCAGCTTTGGTATACTGAGACTTTTAAGGCAAGTTGTGTTGTGTGTGCGCATGTGTGTGTGTTAGTTATCGGGATCAGGTTCTGTACATTAAGACATAACAAACCTTAATTGCCTGCATACAGGTGACCACACAGGGCTTTTTTTTTTTTTTTTCAATTTTTACCCAGAAAAGTGAGATTTAGTATAGAATTTTCTTCAGCTTGTTGAATAATTTCTTACATGAGAAATTTATCAGATATTAGTTTTAGAAACTTCAAGGATACTCCAGTGGTTATAGAATTCATCTGCCACCCCACTGGAATCCTTCACTGCAACATGGATTTTTTTTTTTTAATTTCAATTTTTTCCAATGTCAAAGAAACTACTCAGCCTGTTTCTTGTCCTATTTGGTTGTCTACAACTTCCCTTCTAATACAACAGACCATCTCTTGTACCCTATCTTGTGATTTATAAGTTTGAGCACTGATCTATAACTGTTCAGGGTCTTGTTTCTCTAAATCTTCAACAACACTGAAGTACATAATGGTGATGCAGAGTTCCTTGCTCTACCTCTCTCTGCCCATCTGCCCCAAATAAGGCATATCCAATAATCTGATTGTTTTTAATGATGACTTAGCAGGTTTAATTTCTATCAAGACTTTTTTTTTTTCTTCAGAATTAAGAATTTAGACCTTTCTGTTTTAATTTCTAGGGCTTCTCTTTTTACTCACCTTAAGAATTTCTTCTCTTCCTAGTCCTGATGCCTTGCTCTTTGCTTTCATACATAATCTTTTAGGTGTCTTCTCTCAGATGCCAGGCTAAAAGTGACTCTAGACAGCATGTCTTCCATGTCCACACGTTCGCCTCTGGAATGGTGACTCAGTATTCTGTACTGTAAAGGTCATGAATAAAGTAGGACTACTGAGGTGAACTCCTTGTGAGTTGCTAAGGTCCACATTTCCTTTTTCCGCATGTGAAAACAGTGCGTAACTCTGTGCTTGTGTGAGATTAAAGGCCTGGGGAGCAGAATTCTGTTCCTGGCCACGGAAATGCCAGGGGTGCCTCTGGGGACTGGTATGGTAGACTGGCAGGTGACCGTCCTTCCACAGAACCAATGTGCATCTCATGTAGAATTGCAGGAAGTCACTCCAACATTGAATACATGGGAGGGATGAAGGCTGAAGGTTTGACATGACAGACAAAGCCCTGAAGATCTGTGAGTGAGCATGCAAATCAAGTCAAAGTAAGATTCCATTGGCTAAACATAGGTACCTACCATAATTTGATGTGTCCTAGAGCACCCAAGAGACACACGTTGCCATATATGACAGGGCATCTAGGTCACAGACAAAGGCAGGTAGACCTATGTCTTTCTGGAGAAGCAGCAGGCTATACAGGATACACAACAAAATTTAAAATAGCACTGCATGCCTGCAGCTTTAAAAATCTTTTTTTTCACTTTGACCTGCTTCTGGATCTGGACTGTGTGGATCCTATAGGGGCTTTCGAGTTTAGTGTTTTCTTCTTTGACTGTCAATGTAGTTACGAGTGTATAAACAGCATTCTTGAAGTGCTTACTTCCATTTAGAAAGACGGACAAATCTGTTTTGTAGTTTACCCCTTCTAAATTTACAGACTATCATAACAACTGGGGCAGCATTTCCAGGTTAAGATCATTATAGTGCTTTCAGTAGATTCTTTAGTGGTGGCAAATGATGCTAGATAATGTTTTCAAGCTTTTTAAAAATCATACTAGAGAGAAGATCAAGTAACTCCACTTCTGGTCTCCTGTCAAGTTCTTACACATTGCATGAGTTACAGAATAGCACAATGTACTGTCTTCTTATTAATAAAATGAAAATAATATCATAATCTAGGGAGTGATTTTTATATTCCAAAGATGCTGTTCTATGCTTTGATATGGCAACTTGAAAAGCTTCAAATACGTAGCAAATCTTAGGAGCTGACAAGCCAGCCAGGGTATGAACCCAAGGTGTAGGATAGACGCTGTGGATAGGATAAAGTTTAATATTCAGTTAAGGTGCCTGGAGTAGGTATATACATGCATGCCAAGTGTCTCATGCTATAGTCAATGGAGAGCTAGACAGTATGGGCAAAGGTGCCTAGATACTGATCCTGTCCAGCCCGAAGTAACACCTAGTAGCTCATCAGAGGAACTGTCCCTTAAGCTCCGGTGGCTGTGTTAACTTGGGGTAAGTTCAGTTGCCTAAGCACAGGCAGCTGGTGCCATTTCTGATGCAAGAGGGTATCTGAAACATCTACACAGAGTTGGCAGATATAACGGTTTTAAGCTGAAAGAGGATAGATTTAGACTAGACATTAAGAAGAAATTTTTACTGTGAGGGTGGTGAGGCACTGGAACAGGTTGCCCAGAGAAGCTGTGGATGCCCCATCCCTGGAGGGGTTCAAGGCCAGGCTGGATGAGGCTTTGAGCAACCTGGGCTAGTGGAAGGTGTCCCTGCCCATGGCAGGGGGTTGGAACGAGATGATCTCTAAGGTCCCTTCCAACTCTAACCATTCTATGATTCTATGATAACAGAGGACCTGCTTGTACCCTTCTATACCTTTCTGGACTGGCAATTGAAGGCTTGATGGGATACCCTATGGTATCTCAGGACCATTGTTTGGCGATGATGGAAGCTTATGCTCCTACTGTATATGCACACAGTTATATGTCAGTGTCTTAATTTAAAAATTAAACCCACTCAAGTGGTACAAATGCCCCCATCAGAAGACTGCACTGAAGCCACCTAATAGAGGCTGGTGCTATATTATCTTTCGTAGTATCTGTTTATTCTAGAAGGTATCTCTTTAGTGTGGAATAAATCACACTACCAGAAACCAAATGATGACTACCAAGAAGCAGAACTACATCAGTAGCACAGAACCTCATGAGAGTGGCCCTTTCCACCAAATGCTTGTCACCCACAAATTATGTTGTCCTGACTTTTCACTCCTTACATAATGTGTTGAGCCAGCTCAGTAAAAGCAGCTCCTGATTTCTTCCTCTTTAGTTGCTTCCCACATCATTTGTGTTAAGCTACTGACCAGAGAAAGCTAGGTGATTGAAGGGTTAACTGCAAGTCACTTGGACCTGTTTCCATGTTTTTGCATGAGATATGTGACATTGTCACCAGATATCAATCCAAGGATATTGCTATAAACCAGTGATTGATTTTTTTTTTTTTTTCCTGGGGGAACTAGAGCCCCATGGTCGATTTCTGTGCTTCCTGACCTTTACAATATAATCTCTATGTATGAACCACCACAGATCCATCTTGCCATCCTGTTCTTCCACATCCAAAGGAGCTGATGATACAGATATTGTATATATTTTCCCTGAGAGTCTCTCACACAGTTCAGTGCAATCTGCTTGTGTTGTACAAAATTATAAGCTCTAGCTAGCCTATGCAGTTTACCTTTGAAAGTCTGGTGACAATAGTACATGGAAGATCAGAAAAAAAACATGTGGCCCTACGGTAACTACTATAGATCAGCATTTATGATATTTTCCAAGGTCTAATCTGCAGCCATGCCCCTGTCTGGTAAATATTTAAGGTTGCTGTATATTTATTACTCCCTAGAAAGCTACATCGGGTAGGCATGCTGTTTATAAAATTAAATAGAAAGTGAGCACATTCCTGAAACTTGAAAAACACATCTAAACAATGAAACACATTGGCAAAGGTCGTAATGCTATATTAAATAACATGAAATCTTTGAAGTTTTAATAATAACTCTTTATCTCCTTTTCAGTTGTTATTCCTTCCTCTCTTTCCCACTGCAAAATGTTTGGTTAGAAAGAGACCTGTGGTGGGTGACCCCTTGACTTTAGTTCTAAGTTGTATTGTAGTATATTGAATCCTTTTTTTCAAAATATGTGGGTGTAATCAGGGTTTTATGTCAGAAATATCCCTTTGAAAGGAGGAACCAGCACTTAGTTGCACACAATTTGCTATGAAAGCACGGCATACTAATGGACTGATTAAAGCTGAAATTACCGCATTTTCTGTTTTTAAATAAAGATCCTAAAAATCCCCTGTAAGGTGGACTTTCCCTTACAGGATAAAATGGAATTAAAATAGTGTCAATAAATTGTGTGAGAGACTGTATCAGTCTGTGCATTGATAGTCTGTGCATGCAGGATAAGAACATTGACTGCCTGCTAATCTATTCCCAGATGGAGGTGGATGCAGACGAGAAGCGCCATCGCACACGCTCCAAAGGTGTTCGAGGTACGTCTCTTGCTTCAGTAAATCACTCAAGGCCCCCGCTCAGGGTGACCTTCATCCTCCAGAATCTCTTTGCACGATTCATTCTGACCCTTGCTTTTACACAACCTTTCTGGTAATTTTCTGTAGAAGAGGGGTACTTGTGATAGATGATAAATTTTTATATATTTTCCATCTCTCTGCAGTTCCCGTGGAACCAGCCATACAAGAGCTGTTCAGGTTAGTGCTCTGAGTATAAAATGTATCCCCATTAGCAATTTAGAAAATTCATGCCTTTTAATGGGTATAATGCACTTTCAAGTTCATTGGTGGTTTGCTCACGCCCTGCTGCACTGATGAAATTAATTCCCTCAAGACTTGCTAATAAAAAGCATCCCCTCTTTTTTTTTTTTTTTTTTTTCCTTTCAGTTATTTGATTTCTCTTTCTGTCTTTGTTGCCCTCCATCTCTGTAATACTTACTGGCTGCTTTTTACTATAATCTTTCTGCAGCACACCAGCACCTATATAATTAATTCTCTCTCTTTTGCAGCTGTCCCACGCCTGGCTGTGATGGCAGTGGTCATGTTAGTGGCAAATATGCAAGGCACAGAAGGTAATATCTGTAATTTTTCATAATTTAGTGAAGAGATTTAGTAAACAAGTTAGCTGGCATGACCTTGATAAACCAAACAATGATAAAATTATCAATTAGACATTCTAGAAGCCATTCGGATTAATATTTTTTTTTCTTTCTGAATGTCAAAATCTAACTCACATTTTTGCCGAGGAAACTTGTTCTCATTGTCAGTCTTCTCTTGATTTTTGCATACATTTCGCTTGCTCATGTATTGTAAATTAAAATTTGGCCCTCCTGACATGTTGGTGCCAGTGTGACTTCTGTTATTTAATTTATAACTGAATGAAAATGAGCTTCTGAACATTTTAAGTTCAATCATTAGGTTAGATTCAAAGGTCAAAGCCCAAGACAAATCAGTGATAATAAGACTTGAGGGTTTTAATGTTATATTGTAGTTATAAATACCTTTACATCAGTTTCTAAACCATGATATGTGGAGACACCTCCTTTAAAAAAATGGTTTTAGCTGCTTATTGTTAATAATATATTAAGCATATGTGGCACATGATACATGTGCTTCAAATTAATTTAGAGTTCAGTCTTTACGTTTCTGTGACTGCAATGTCAATAGTGTTGTACATCTGCATA
>NW_010103313.1:3914-6361 GCF_000699245.1 Pterocles gutturalis | reverse complement strand
CCTTTCCTGAACCATTTGTCCATTAATTTCTTGTGCAATATTTTGAAAATTTAACAGCTCTAGAATACATGAATTTTTCTTACGTGCTGTGTATTTCCTTTAACACACTTTATACAGCAGCCCATTGTAGGAGATAAAATGGCTGATGTTTTGGCCGTCTCTCGTCTGAATAGAGAGAGGTATTCAAACCAGTGTTAAATTCTCCTCAAAGTGTTAAGATTTTTTTCATTATTGACTTTTTCAGATTTTAAAGCATGTGTGGTTCTTGTAAGAACACATATTTCACACCAAATCTGATAACTGCTTTGTAATGGGGTTGTATGGTTTTTATGAATTAAATGGGAATTATACATTTGTGGTTAAGATATTTGTTTGAAACAGGAAAAGATACCAAACAGTGACATGACAGTCCACTCAGTGCCACTCAGTCCACTCATGTGCCTTTTTTCTTATCAATGAGTGAAGCTTAGGGCCAAGTCCAGAAAATACTTTCAAAATTAGAAGAAGGCAATATGCCTGATATTAAAATGCTTTTGAATTACATTTAAACAATATAAACCATGATATAGTTATATCCCAATTTCTTCTCCTAATCTTTTTTTCACTCATAAAAGTGGTAATGTTTTCATGGTTGTTGGAAGGATTTGGTTAGATTGGAACACTGATTTCAGAGAAGTAGCCAAAATCATTATTCTTAAATCATTCTTCTTAAATTCGCTTGTGACTTTTAATTTCAAAGCATGATTTATTTTGTCCATTTTCTTCATGTAAATACAAGCCTCACCAGTAATTAATGAATGGCACTAAATCCTTTTCCCTGAGAAATTTCATGAGCAGCCAACAGTTAAATTACATTATTATAATGTCCTTTCTAGTTAGAAGATTGTAACTAGATACATTTCTTTACATTTCATGGAATTTGATGCAGATTTCAGAAACAAAAGTCTTGAAAGATACAGAAAGAAAGTCTTTAGCTTAAAAAAATGCCTTCTGATTTGCTCTAACTTTGATCTATGTGTCTGTGTTTGTGTAAAATCACCCTTTTGGGGGAGGGGGAAGCAATAGATGTGAGGTTTGGAAAGATTACATGCAGTTTTGAGACACTAATTCCATATTTTGCTTCCTTGACATGATTCTGATATGTCAGTACATGAACAGACTGAATCTTAGAGCTGTTAATTAAATGAAATTTTGGGCGGATGCGCAAAGAATAAAAATTGGAAATACATCAAAAATTCCTTTTTTTCTACTGGCTAAAGAATTTGTGGGTTTTTTAATGTCTTATTGCCACCCTGATTTCAAATCTACTAATCAAAATATATTTAACCAATATACATCTGATTTAGTGTAAAAACACAAAGTTCTTTGTTGAGGTTTATGATGTACATATCTGTTTTCTATAACAGCAGTAATTTTTTTATCTAGTCCAACCAACACCTAGTAAATTTAAGTTCTTGAAAGAATATGAAGGAATTTATCTTTTTTCTATTTTGCAATTTGGGTGGGAAAGACACTAAAAATTTTTTTCGAGGAAATCAGTCTGTCTTAAAAATTTGATGTGTCCAGGGAATTGCGTATCTCAGCTGATGCCTGACTCAATTCCATTTAGACCTACAGAGCATTTTAATGAGGTTAAGACCTTTCCATTCACAAGACCAGACCAGCTTATTATTGGGAATGAAATGTATTTGCTTCCACTAGATGTAGTCAGAGCTCTCCAGAATTCTATTTCTTCTATAACATCTTGAAGTCTCTGGAATTTCAGTTTTTTTTTTTTAATTATAAATTTATGTTTGTAATACCAATGTGACAGTGAAAACCATGTTCAGATACTACATTAAACTTGAACTGAAATAAACTGATCCCGTAACATTTTCAGAGAGGTTCAGGGGAAGAAATGATAAAATATCAGGTAGAAGTTAAAGGAGAGTTTTTTCATATGTTTTGTACCCCGATATTTTTAATTATGGAAGAGCTGCAATATTAGGGTTAGTTAGAGAAACAAGCAGGCCTTGTATGTCATTGATGTTTCCTTTGAGGTGTATCAAAACACAAGACTGGTACTAGTTAGGGTAACAGTGGTAGAGGTAACAGCCTGTATAATTTCCATCTTTTTAATTTTTTCTTTATGTCAAATCTTATTTTGAAGTGAAAGCTTGCGTGACTTAGTTGGTACTTTGCTCTCAGCACTTAAGTTTGGTGTTTAATTTTACCCTTCTAGTTGGACATGCTAATAGCTAAGATGGAGAGGCTGCTCTGCAGGGCATTTTAGGGCAGGATGCTAGCATCTCTAACTCTGTGAAAGCACCTCTCTCCAGGGGCTGCACAGAAAGTTCAGAAAGATTAGCATCCCATCTTGGGCACTGAGGGTAAGTGCCCACAGTTTGGTGGTGTGCCCACCGTCTTCAGAGCAGACTCATCTCTCTCTCTCTTTTTTTTTTTTTTTT
>NW_010103313.1:0-3883 GCF_000699245.1 Pterocles gutturalis | reverse complement strand
TTTTTTTAACTTTAGTAATACCTTGAAACTCGAAGCTGTCATGGACCCTCCAGCACTGTTTATGTTGCACAGCATGAGGCAGTGCCTAAATGTTAGAGTTTACACAGCTAAGACTTCAGTACCTGTTGTTCATGTTTCCAGACACCTGAGCCCAACTGAACTGCTTGCTGGACATGCAGTTAAAGAAATGCATGTGTCTTTGTAGCATCAGGTCCTAAAAAAAAAAAAAAAAATAAAGAGAAATCTTGTGAAAGATCTGAAAACAAAAATAAATCAAGAAAAATCCGCCATAGTCATGTTCAGATAGTGGTGGAGACAAGAAAAGATTTCAAACTTTAGGAGTGAAAACCAGACCTTCCCCCTGGACCATGCTCCTGATGCTGTTTTATTCACTTGATAGCTCTTCATGTCCATTGTGGATAGTGGCGTAATAACAAACAGTACTCTTATATGTTCAGAGCTGTGAACTAATTTTGAACAATAAGCTTGGTCCAGAACCTTGAATACTTTTGGTTGTGAACAAGTGATCTGGGTATATAGCAGTTACTCATACCACACCAGGAGAGTGTTCCCAGAACTGTGTTTTCAGGATGTCTGTCGGCTAAGTGTCTGAAGAAAAAGATAGATTCGAGTGTTCTTTTATTGCAATTAGTAGGAACTTTACCAGTTTCATTAATGAGCTTGTAAGACAACAGGATTCACTTTCTAAATGTACAAATATAAATGTAAAAGTGAGTCCAGTTTCCAGTCTAAGTTCTGCAGGTGCAAGTCCCACATTTACTCTACAGTAACTGAGTGCAAACTGGGCTATGTTATTTACTGAGTAGATGTGAATGACGGCTTCAGAAATATTACACCTTACTGTGTTGCTATGCATTTAGCATTTATTTTTTAAAACACATCACATACTCAATAGGTGCCTGTGGTTTGCCATGTAAATAGGTATGTAGACACATCATAAAAATTCTAACTAGATTCCATTAAAGAAGTAAAGAATACTTGCAATGGCCTATTTTTAAAGCTTCTTAAAATCATAGCTTAATTTTTTCTCAAGTAACAAAAGCAATTAGGTTCTGTAATGGATTAATCACTTGCCAAATACCGCATCCTTCAGAATGAAACACATTCTAAGACATAAGTGCCATAAAAAGAATCTTAAGCTGTTAGTGTGGCACTATGCACATTAAGTTCGGATTCTTTTAATGCATATAGCAGTGTATATTTGAAAGCAGATAAAGCCATTGTATAGAAATTAAAGCAAAACACAATCTTAGTCTGAAGCAATATGCATCAAATTGCAGTGAAGGATGAATTGTTAAGGCCAAATGATAAACCCTTCAGATTTAAAATGGAAATACTGATAAAGCTCTTGCTACATAATGAATTTCAATTTGATTGCTGAAAAGAAGAATTCAGATGAAGTAAACCAACTTAAACTTTTCATCTGACAAGGAATTTCGCATGCCTTTTCTTCACTTCATATTGCATTTGGAAGGGATTTTTTTTTTTCATTAATCACTGATACAATGTCTTTCAAAAAGAAGCAAGTCTCAAAAATGAAGAGGGATCGTAAAATTATGTTTGGATCCATAATGTATGAATTGTCCCTAACCTTATAAAATAAATTGCATTTTAATTTACCACCAAATTTCCTGCTGTCAGACAGTTCTTTTTGCTTTACTAGGCTGTCTCTGCTTGTTTCTATTACATCATACAGATAGAACTGTTTTGACCACTTTTTAACTTTTAAGCACGAGATTTATCACTTGATACAAAAGATTATTAGAATTTATAAATACTTTAGAGTTTAGCATCGCTCTTTTGATTAGGAAAATCCTCACATATCCTTGTATTGCCTTCGCATTTTATACTGTAGTTTAGTCATCTATATTTTAGAACAGGGTGAGTGAAATAATTCAGGCTCCCAAACTTCAAAATTAAAAGACTCAAATGTCTCTCTCTTATTAGAAAATTATTGAATCTCTGTGTCTTGTTGTGCCATATTTCTTATTCAGATTTTTTCATTTCATATACCTTTTCACCCACCAGTTTGATTGCCATGGCTGCAGCCGTGGGTGAATAATTGCCTGTCTTCACAGGAGCATGTTCTGGAGCTAAAGTCGAGTGCTTGCTTCCTGATGTATGCCTCATTTGGATTCTGCCGACAGCCTAGGGGCTGTATTATTCATGCCTTGACAGATAGCACTCACTAAAAGCATTGGAACAGGGCCAGGTACTGGCAGAGAGATAGTGGAGCATTGCAACTTGCAACTGAGAGAAGCATCTATAATACAAAAAAGAGAAATCCTCATACCTCCCTTTTACTGGTCTCACTTTGATGCAGAATTCATTTGCATCAAAATAAAATACCCTAAAAATAAATAAGTTTTTTCTAAACCATGCTTGAAAGTTTAACACAATTTTCCACATTTAATTGCAAAGCTGATTTTAATTAGTAAGGCCCTGCATGTGAAAAATGAAGATCCACTTGGGTGAGTGTAACACATTGCAGTGTCTGC
This sequence comes from Pterocles gutturalis, assembly GCF_000699245.1. Lineage (NCBI taxonomy): Eukaryota > Metazoa > Chordata > Aves > Pterocliformes > Pteroclidae > Pterocles > Pterocles gutturalis. The sequence goes on along the minus strand of NW_010103313.1, from coordinate 1,364 downwards.
TCAACGCTCTAATTAATGTATGGCTGCTGTACAACAGGGTGCACTGTGGGATATTTATGAAAAATTCTGTGCACGCAGCCAGACTATCTGTATTTTAGTTCTTGAATCCACAAGAATAAACAACTTTTCTCCCTTTATTCTTTATGAGACATCATTGTGCATGCCATCACTCCATCCATAAACTTTATGGCTTGCCTGTCCTTTTTACTATTTGTCAATGATATGATAAATCAGAAGCTAAGACATACATATTTTAACATTAATTTGATAGCAGAGCATGGTTGCATGCTGTGCAGAACCCGAGGTCCACTGATGCATTTGTGTTAAAGCCTAACCACAGAACAGTGAGGTCCTTAATGTTGCTTGCTTTTATGATACCACGAAAAATCCCACTGAATGCTGAAAGTATAGACAAATGTATATTCATTTCTCTCTAAGTTGATAGTCAACCTTTATTACAGCATTAAATAATGGTGAAATGATTCACTGGATATTTACCTGAGGAAAAACTGTACTCTGACACTGCCTATGCAATTTAATTCTATTTCATTTGATGGTATATTTTCTAAAGGTTTTGCTAAGTTGTGGTAAATACCAGGAATAATATTATAAAAGTATTTTATACAAAGTAATCCACAATTCAAAGTTTGTAAAAAATGTTAACAAATGAAGCTTCACTGCTTTGTTAAATCCAGCTGAAGAGAAATAAATAAATAAAAAAAATGAAATGAAAGAGCATAGGGATTTTCAAACAGAACACTCCAAACAATAAATAACTGTGCTGACAGAGAATCCATAATGTATTAGAGGTCTGTATTGGCTGCTGTCTGGATTCAGCAATATATCCTTTGTCTGATCGTTGATTAATTATTAGAAAGGTGCAAAGCTGGGTCTGAAACGTCAGCCAAATATACACCAGCAATTGGCATGTGGCTCTGCCTGCTAGTGGCCGTTGTCTAGAGGGGACTATACAAAGGAACCACAGTTCAATTCCTCCTACCACCATCTGGATTGGGAATAGCAATTTCAGTGGAAGCGAGTTACAAGATCTGCGTGTGCCAGGAGTACTAGCCTAATAAAGGGGGGAAAAAAAATAAAATCAGAGGCAGGAGCACAGAGACTGCTGACCCAACTGTGTAGCAACAGCAAAGAACAGATTTGGGATGCGCTTTCTGCAGTGGGTCCCCAGGGTTGTATTTTGCTGAAATGCTGTGCTCGTTTTCTTTCAAAGGGCAAGTCCTGGGCATATTTCTCATGCAGCAGTCCACTTAAAGCCACAGTGTCTTCTGTTTAAGGATCTGTCTGGAGATGCTGCCATCAGCCACAAAATAAACAAAGACAATGGAGAAAGTATGGGAAAGAAA
>NW_010103312.1:5136-7003 GCF_000699245.1 Pterocles gutturalis | reverse complement strand
TACGTTGTGAGCACAGGTAGTGTTGCCTGCTTACATATCTCTTAGCTTTATTAATCAATATTATTAATAAATGAGACAGGGATGATTCCAGACTAGAAAACAATCCCAGAGCAAAGCCTGAAGTTTGTCCTCACATCCCAGAAAGACCCAACCCTCCTGCTTGAACAGGATTAAAAAAAAAACCCAACCCCAAACCACCCCTTCCTCACTCCCACCCACCACAAATCGTCCTCACCTCCTTCCACGCCTACAAACCAGCCAATTAAGAGGAGATCAATTAGCAGGAGAGCTTTCCCTTCTGCTCTTTCACAAGAAAAGACAAAATCCCCCTTTGAGCATCCCCCCAGAAGTGAATCCAGGTGCGGACGTGGGCAGGGGCGACTCACCATGGTGCTCATGAGGATGTCGGCGCAGTCGGGGAGCTCGATGGCCGGGGCGGTGATTAACGCGTTTCCTCCTCCCGAGTCCCCGTCGAGGCTCCTGGCCGTGCGGAAGGGAACTTCATCCAGGTAGCTCATCGCCGCTGCCTGGGTTCTTGCTGCCAGAGGAAACAAAAGTGTGAAAGGCAGGACTAGCACCTTGTAAGTTGGCTGGAAGGAGAGGAAGATGAGTCCCCCTCCAAGCCAGGGACGGACCAAGCACTTTTTCCACTTCCAGAGGCAGCAGCCGCAGCCAAGGAGGAAACCTCGCAGTCTCCTCTCCCTGCGTGACCCAAGAGCCGCGTGGCTGACTCAGGGACATGGCCACGTGCTGCTGAGCCGTCATCCTCCAGCCGTCCCCTCCGGCTCCGTGGCACCTTACCCAGAGCCCGAGGAGGAGGCTGGTGCATCAGGCAGCTCCAGCGTTCAAGGGATGCCCAACGAGCCATTTTAAGCTTTGAAGAACCATCTATTCATTCTACGCGTGGTGATGTTTTTAGATCAGGAATAGCAGGGGAGAGAAAAAGTTCTGATGAACCAGGAATGGTGGCATGGAAAATATTACTGCAACAGCATAGCCATCAGCTCGGTATAAATGTCTCAATTTGGTAAAAAGCTGCTACTTGCTGCATGAAGCTTCCCAGCGAGGACAGCACGCAAAATAATTTCCTTCATATATTGTCAAGAGCTGAAGGTCAGCCTTCCACTGAGTCCTGGCACCCACAGCCTGCTCACCCCAAAGTCCTCAGCAGACATACTCAAATACTTGGTGTGACATCCCTAAGTGCTTTTACCAATTTATTTTTTTCTTTTAAAAAGAAATAGCTTCTGTGACAAAGAGGATAAACACTCCATAAAAAAAAAATAAGCAGACGAATGTATCAAGGAAAGCTGCCTGTTAATTTAAGGCAAAAATAAAGGTTTATAATGGGAAACTGCATGCCAGGTAGTTTCTTATGTTAGCAAAGGACTAACGAACAGCTTCTAGACCCTAAACAAAGAGCGACATGCACAATCGCTCGGTGCAGCGCAATCACTAACCAGCTTTGGGCTCCCACACGTGTCCGGCTGCTCACACGCGACACACGCAACGTGTCAGGAGCCTGCACGGAGCCAGGCCATCTGCTCCGCAGCCTAAGAGGGCTCAGCCTAAGTTCCAATCCACGTCAGCACCGACAAAGACGACGCGTGAAGACATCTGTAAGCAAAGCCGCCTTCCCCTGGCTTTTCCCAACTCCTCCGTGCGGCCACGCAGCCCCTGCCTGCAAAGGGACGGACCCTCCTCGCAGCTCACGCTGTAAATTGGGATTTCCCAAAAGCTGTGCGGTACAAAGGTGCAAAGGAAAAAAAATAATGCTACTAGACAGGAATAAAACAGGGCCAGTCATCAAGGTGCACCAGAAAGCAACTCCCACAAGAGTTCTGAGCTCACCTGCCGCCCGCCAGCC
>NW_010103312.1:0-5105 GCF_000699245.1 Pterocles gutturalis | reverse complement strand
GCCCTGCCGCTGTCACGTCAGAGACACGGCAAACGAACAATTCCTATCAGGGAGGGGATGTGTTTCTTAAAAGCATGAGAAACCTCAACTGCACAGCGACCAGGGATGAGTCTTGGAAACTTACAGCCAACCTCCCTTTTCTTCTGGGCTATAATAATAATTTATAATATTTTTTTAAAACTTAAAAATAGCATGAAATACCATACAGAATCTTAAATCTGAACACACAAGGGGTTTGTAAGAATTCATACCTTGTCTCCATGTATTTTATGAGTTAAGGGTTTAAACATTCCTCTTCCAGCTCTGGCTTCAACAACTTCCTCACCAAAAATATAAAACATTTTAATGCAGATGTCATTAGGCCAGAGCAAATACGTAGAACAAACCACGGAAATATACCTAAAGGCACATCACCCGCTGGCATTTTCAAGTCCTGTTTTTATTAACAATATAAAGTTATCCTTACCGTCAGATGAAATCATGGAGCTCTTCTCGCAGGGCAGGGAGAACAGCGTTGCCTTCCTGCTGCCTGCTTCTCTGCTGCTCAGTGCTTTTAAATCCTTGGTGTCAGACAAGCAGCTGACTTTGACAGTTTTAAGATTATTGTAGCTTAGGCGGTTAGCCTGCCTCATCAGACACGCTGATGGGATAAAGAGTCTAATTATTTAAGCAGAGCATCCTGCGGTCACTAAGCTCTGTGCACTGAAAGCAGTTTCTGCAATTGCTTTTACGCTATTTGAACTTTTTCACCAGGAAGGACCTCCGCAGGATCTGACCCAGCCATAGGTCTGGGAGTAACAAGAAGCTACAAGTGGCAGGATGGACAGACAGCGTCTGCACCCAGATCAGTGCTAACTCCATCAACAGTTCCCAGTTGGTGTGCTCTTAGAACAGAAACCAACACAAAGCTTCACCCACTAAACTCTTAACATTACACCTAAGGCCCAAGTGTTGAATTCTGACAATTACATGTTGCCTCCTCCATGAATTACACAAGATTGTGACATGAGGAGGTAAGGAATCAGAGTTTAAATCCATTCCCAAATATTAGGGCTAAGCAAGAATAACGACTGCAGCTCTGGGAAGAAGCCACGACACTTGGCGTAGACCAGCAAAGCCCCAAACCCATACAACCCACTGCATTTCAAACTGTCCAGAACATTTAAGACTTTGAAATTTCACGTCTCTGTCACCTTGTAGGAGGGACAAGTTCCTTCACACAAACCTTTTCCCAGCAATTCTCTCCCCATCGGAGTCGTATTTGATGCCAAGTACTAGGACAAATCTCTCCCTTGGAGTAAAAATGCTTCAAAAAGAAAAAAAAAATATCATTTTTCTCTATTTATTCTGTACAAAAAAACAACTTACAAAATAGAGCCGTGTTTTTAATCAAATATTATATACATGATCTGTCCCTATACGAAAATAGCTATACAGGAAAGCAATTCCAGCAGGTCAGGCTGCAGCTTCTGCTGTTTTTTTTTCCAGCAGGCTTATTCATCACATTTATATATATTCACACGCCTGTCTAACCTGTTTCACCACAACTGGAAATTTTTTCCATGTTGTGGTACCAGTTTTAGTCCACAGAAGTAAAATGTCAACAGCTGCTTTAATCAGCCTTGAACAACCCCGTCTTGTTTGTACTTCAGAATTTGTTTAAACTTGTAATCGGTTGGTTTCCACACACAAAAACACAGCAACTATTTTGACAGTGATGCTTGACGTGCTTCATTTAAGAAGAAAAACATGTTTACTAATGATCTCTTTTTTAAAAAAAATTTCTTTATTTCTGGAGATTTCATCATCTGGATTTAGGCTTGTAAAGATAAAAGCCACTAAATATAGGATGTTAATACTGGCACAAATATCCTTGTCAGCAATATTTCTTTATTACGATTGAGATTTGAAAACTGGCTGCGGGACTGTAATTCCATACCGTGAGAGGTCTAGCAGCTTCGGGCTTGCTCAGATATTTCCCTGCAGAGTCAGATGGCAAAAACATTTCTTGTATTTTTCTTCAAGACTTTCCAGTACCTGGCTACTGAAAGAGAGGACGAGACTTCCTCTATGGACCCTCTCATCCTCTATGGACCCTCTCATCTTTACCCAGGCGACTATAACGAAACATTCCCCCAAATAATTTATGACGGTATTATCTGACAGCCGTGGCCCAAGTGTCGTTTGTGGGGAGAGTGGGAAGAACCCATCCTGGAGGGATGCAGCTTCCTTCGGGGTGATCAGCTGGCACCAGGTACTGATCCCATTCGTGCCTTTAACAGAGAAAGCGTTGTTTGAGAGGAGAGCTGGTATGAGTTTGGTAATAAGATCTGTTATATCTCATGTTATATAATTTTCCATACTGGTCAATACACAAAACACTATAAATTGACTCTGAAACATGTTTTTCAAAACACAAATGCGGAAATTATAGGTACTGTTATATTAAACGGAATGGTTATGCAGGAAAGCGCACTCTGCCTCACATGGGTGTCTGCTGGATACAACTCTACCAAGCTAGAAGCTTGATCCTTGGCTGATAAAACAGGAATTCATTGCATAACTATATTTGGAAGGTTAGAAACCAAGAGACTCTAATTTTACAATCTCAACAAACAAGTTACTTGTCACCTTTGATAACACAATACAGACTTTGTTTGGTCTTACCTGATCTGAATGAGAGCTGCTACAGAATGCTCAGCTTGTAAGTAATACTCTCGAAAGGGCTGCAATAGATGGGCGAGAGGAAATTCACCTGGTAAAACACAAACAGAGAAATCGTTCCATAAATCAGAGAGAACTTTGATTACAGAAAGTCTTAGAAGCCTCAAATTTGCCAACTCATTTGCTACTCCCCAGCTATAACTCGAAGTCACTTATCCATATAATACACTAAGGACTATTTACATGTTTTGCACATCTCCACATCCTTACCAGAGCTGTCAGAAGCAAGCCAAGACCAGAAAATTTCCTGCTGCCATCCTCTAAACAAGGGGAACGTATGGACAGCCAAACTTTACACATTACCCGAGCTGTGGTTACCAAATGACCAGACTAAAGCATTTGTTGTGTGCTGGAAGTCTTCAATCCATTCTGTTTATTTTCACTTCAGCTTCATTTACAACCTCTTCTTGCAAAACATTATGAAATCAGCTTGAGATATACTGCTGTCTACACTGAAGGGCTAAACAGTTCTTCCTACACCACGTGTTAACAGCACACTACGTTTAGCCCATCTTTTCCTCAAAGCATAAATTACTCCAGTGGATAATTTCTTTCTCAACTGCTTTTGCACCTGCATTGTAAACCCCGTGTCTATGAGATGGGAGTGTGGTGTGGAAAAATAAAGCAGAATTTACCTGGATCCCCAAACAGCTTGGAATCAATTTCGAGTTTTTGCTGGAGAAGTTTTTCCCTTTCCTTCTTCTGCTTCTTTTCCATTTCTCTCTTCCTTTCTTCCTCCTGTTCTCCCTCCAACATAACTCTTAATGCTCTCTCCTCAGCTTCATACAGCTCTGTCCGGTTTTTGAGCAACGTTTTGAGACTCTCCACCTGATTTTCAAATGCTTCGTCTGCTGAGGGAGGCGGGCAAACACCTAAACAGAAAAAGAATTAATTTTAAATTTTCAAATTCAGAAGAGGCTCTGTTATCAGACATGAGAGCAGAGCTGGCAAAAAAGTTTGGTAAAAATCTCGAAATTAACCTTTCCTGCCAGCAGCCTCTTTTCTCAGTTTCCGAAGCTTTTCCAATGCACGCAGGATGTCCACCATCCTCTTTGTGTCTGCTTGTTTCTTCCTTACTTCAGATAAGACGCTGTCTGCAGCAGCCTTAAGTTCTCTTTCCTGTGAAAGAAAGAAAAAAACCCAACAGGATGTGTGAAATATCCCACATAGACAAGAATGAACAGGTATTGTCAAAAAGATTAGCGAAGCACTGGAGATCAGAATGACCTCTTAGGAACACAGCCATCGCAAATATGTCAACCATCCAACCTTGGCTTTTTATAAAAAAGCTAAAACACAATAGACTTTGGGAAACAAAAAAAGAATGCTGAGCAAGTCATAAATTTGGGCTAAATGGCTAAGGAATTCATAAAGCCTGATAACCTTTAACCAAAGAGAGTTAGGAAAAACATTAACAAACATAAACCATCCAGACTCTAGGGCTCAGCAGTTACAGAACATTCACATGCCACAGCGTGAACACAAAACCTTTCCCAACAGCTGCTCTGCACCATCCCAATGGCAGACCTAGCCCCAGCAGAGGGGCAGCTCTTCAGCCAATAGGCAACACAAAGGTGCCCACAGCACTTCCCAGCAAGCCTAATTTGAGAGGTTTTTAAATTTGAAGTCATCTTACTTCCTGGTGAGACCAAAAAGCTCACAAACAACAAGCTTTACAAGGACAAAGCCAGCAGGCAAGGCTTATAGTTACTGAAACAGCGCTGATCACCGTAGGGTAGCTGTGAGCACCGTGGGGCAGGCTGAGAGCTTGGGATCAGAGAAGAAGACCTCCACATGCAACCACGAGTTCAGAAACCACTTAAACCCCAACTCAGGGGTTGTCAAGGCCTAGGATGTGAGCGTGGCAAAGCTGAGCTGTCCACCATGACTTTTTAAGGAAGAAACAGGGCTGCAAGCTTTGGAAACACATCTCCAAGCAAGCTGGACTCATGCAGCACCCAAGTAGCACCCACTGAACCATGGGGCCAAAGCCACCTGCCAGACAGGCACAGCCCGTTACCGGCAGCTCTCCCACAGTTCCACCGCCCTGTCCTGCACCCCAGAGGGATGGGCGGGAGTCCTGTGAGGCCCCACTGAGCTGGGGGAGGCAGGACCAGGCCGCTCAGGACCGTACCCGGTTCTTCTCCTCCACCTCCTGGATGCACTTGACCCTCCACTGGTCGATCTTGGCCTCCCGCTCAGCAGCCCGGGCCGCCTCCTCCTCCTTGGCCGCTTTGGCTTCTTGCTTCCTCCGCTGCAGCCGCAGCTTCCTCTTCCTCGCCCTCTCGGCCTTCCTCCGCAGCGCCTCCCGGTAGCCGGGCTCCCTCAGGGGCCGCACGATGTCCCGCAGCTCCCCCATCGCCTCCTCCGCTTCTCCCCTC
>NW_010103311.1:4627-8053 GCF_000699245.1 Pterocles gutturalis | reverse complement strand
ACGCGCCGTAGTGCGGAGGCAGCGAGTCCTGCGAGTTCTGGTGCTCCCGCTCCCGCGACCGCCGGCGGCTGTGGAAAAGGTGCTTCAGGCCGTGGCCAAACATGGACCCTTCGGACAGCTGCTGGATTTTCTGCACGAGAGGAGAGAAAAAAACCAGTGTTACCGTTAGGAAGGGATGGCATTGCCCCATTTCGGCACACACAGCTCTGAGAGACGGTGCCCACGCTAGCACCGAACTGAAACGGGAAGCTGGGAGCTTCTGAGGGGCTCTGGGGACGCCACAGGGGTCTGCGAAAGGGAACAAGCCCTGCTGCCAGCACTGCGCTTCCACCCGTGGAAAACCATTAAACACCAGTGGCCATTTGATGGCACGTGGGGCTGAGCACGGTGGCGCGGGATGGCTCAGGTCTGCAGCTCCAACAGCCGAGCGAAGGTCTGCGATGAGTGCTGGCTGCCCCTAAAAGCATCAAGAGGAGCAGAAAGACCCCTCAGAGCAATGAGGGAGGAGGGTCCCTGCTGCAGCCACCACCACGTGCTGGGGAGAGACCCCGATGCTGCGGGCAGCGGGGGTGGAGCCTTTGAAGAGCCACGGTTACTGCCAGCCCTGGAGCCTTGGCCACCAACACGCTGTCAAGAGCCTCCTGCTCCCCAAAACGTGCTCCAGGAAAGATCAGGAAGGGCTTTTGCCTGGGGGATTGTCCTTGGCCTCTGGGCACAGCATGGACCAGGCTGGTCTGTCTCACGGGGGTAAAATCACAGCTTGTGGCCCAGTGCCACCAAATCCAGTCCCCACTGGGCAGCAACTGGTTTCCAGCAGGAGATAGGGGCATGCCGGTCCCCGGGGGACCCCTGGGTCTTCCTCTCCCAGGGGCTGAGGCTCACGTTCCCACGGAGCTCACGGCTTTTCTCGTGACGGCTCCTGGGAATCCGGGTGGCCGTCAGCCCCGGCCGTGGCGCAGTCATGCAATATGGATGGTGGAACAGATCGTGCTCTCGATTACAGCCGGGTCAGCCCACAGCGGTTTCCTCGCAGTCACTGGAACGCCCAGATTTGCATCCATGGGAGATTTCGGCTGGGTGCCCTCTGCAGTCCCCTGCGTGAGTTGAACAGGGGGGGCAGCAACCTCCAGCATCTGCAAAGGGCTCAGCAGATCCCACATCCCTGGTCCATCGCGGCTCCCAGGCAGCAAATACACGATCTTGGGACATCCAAAGATCCCTCTCACCTCCCGAAGCAGCTCAGCTACCAGGAACCCAGCAGATCTCAAGGCTCGAGTCTGCCTTGCTGCCCAATTTTGGAGTTAAGCCAAGCACCCCACCTCTGAGGACGCCAGTCCTGACCCTGCTGACGTCCTGGGGCATTTCACCGCGGATTTACTGCGGCTGGGACTCTCCCCAGGGATGCTGGTTCCCGTAACTGCAGCACTGCCATTTACTCATGCTTGAAAACCAGTGTGAAGCAGGCTCCGAACTGGGAGCTACTTATAGCCCCAGCGGGAACTCGGCAAAACCCCTGGATTTTAGAAAAGCAGCGATGTTTGAGACACGACCTCCAGGAGCTGCAGACTGGGGAGGATTGCATGGCCAAAGGACTCTACCTCACCCAACCCCCAGGCATTAAAGCCACGAGGTCCAAATCCATAAGGGACTAATTCCCATCACACCTGTAATACTGGCAAGGAATCAGCGATGAGATCCTGTGTCACTGAACACTACAGGCAAACCCTTTCATCCCTCTGTTATCCATTCGTAATGAAAATTTCTATCCTTTTGGTTTTTTTCCTGAGAAATACATAATAAATCTAGGGTGCCAAATTGCTACTTCAGGAAATTGTGATTTAAATTTTATTCCATTTATAGGGTCTCTATGGAAACAGAGACAGCATTAGATGGGTAATAACTATAAACCCACAGATTTCTACCATCAAGGGTATGGCATACCCTCGGATGCACAGTTAGCCCTTTAGAAGGTCCAACTGAAAATAAATCACCAACTCCCTTCCTTGAGGGCAATGAAAACAAAATAAAAGAGAAGTCAGCAATAAAAGAGAGGATGTTTTCCCAGCACCAGCGAAACAAAATAAAAGAGAAGTCAGCAATAAAGGAGAGGATGTTTTCCCAGCACCAGCATGGAGGTGGAAGCCAGCCGCCCTCAGGGACTTCTTGGCCAACAAACAGCTCAATCTGATAGAAATTCACATTTTAAAGAAAAAAACCCTCTCCTTGGACCCTTTCCAAATTCTCCTGAAACAACCTTTCTGGGCTCTGCAGGTAGGGGTCCCAGCGGGACTGTAAGGGATGTGCATGGGGAAAAGGGGAAGGGAAGGAAAAAGAGGAATCCCAGCCTTGTGTCCTGGGCTTGGACCCCACCGACCGACGGCTTGTCCAGCTAAAGGCTGGGCTACAGCAAAGAGTGGTCCCGAGCGGTCACCGCGAACGAGCCATTCTGCAACGGTCATTGCAGGGAATTTGCTGATGTAAAGACTCTGTTTTCTTCTGTTACTCTGGGATATTACTGCACTTCCAAAGCAGAGGCATTTTTTTGGCACGAAACTACTCGTGGCTCAGAACAAAGCGCCTGCACGGGCTATTTTGGAACAGCCGTTGCTTAATAACTGATGCAATGGATGCAGAGATTATTTTCTCAGTGCAGACAGCTGTAAAACACTAAGACTGATACAAGAATATCTTTATTTCTTTTGTCTTTTTCATTAATGCAGCCAGGATCTCCTACTCGGCGGGGGGACTTGTTTCCGTTGACTTCAAAGGAGTGGCTCCTGCATCACGTCCCCCCTAAGTGGATCGGTTCTTGAAGGCAGTGACTGGGATGACAGTTTTGTCTGGGATGCTGCTCCGTGACACTGTCCCGCAGGAGAGCCCGGTGCTGCCCTTGCCAGCTGGGGCAGGATGTGCATCCCCCCACCCGCTCCGGCCGTGCCGGGGTCTCCAGGGCCAGCGTTCCTGCCGCTGCCGCACTGCCTGAAACCTCCCAGTTTCTCACTGCATGGTTTTCCAGCTCTGCCCCGACATCCAAACCTCTTACTCGTCTTTCAGATGCCCAAGGAAGGGATCTTGTTGCCTTGACCTTCTAGCACAGCCACATGCTGCAAAGCCCTGCTCAATGATTATTATTATTATTAATTATTTACATCCCTGGGCTGCCCAGAGGCTCCAGTCAAGACTCTGCAGCCCTTTGGAGGCATTGCACAGACACAGTAGAAGACTATCCCACCCCATCCCATCTCATCTCATCCCATCCACCTCATCTCATCTCATCCCATCCCATCCCATCCCATCCCATCCCATCCCATTTCATTCCTCCCATCTCATTTCATCCCTCCCATTCCCAGAGACTGGGAATGACCCACTGAGCAGCCCCACAGACAGCAGCTGGACCCCAGGAGCTCAACCCCATGCAGGGCTTCT
>NW_010103311.1:906-4516 GCF_000699245.1 Pterocles gutturalis | reverse complement strand
CCGCCCCTCGCAGCCCCATCTCCCCCCAGCATCCCGAGCCCCCACTCTGCCGCTCCTCCCACTGCCAGAAACACCAAGAAAAACGTATAGATGTTCTAAAATGGAAAAGAAAGCACTCCCCCACACAGGCTTCTCCTCCCGAGGACGGGATGAGAGAACAAACATGTGACAAACGTTAGTCACGGTGTTTAATGCACTTCCAAACGCCGGAGTGACACGCATAATACATAATATATATGTTGGAATAACATCTGCAGGGCCGGCACCGCCTGCCCAGGTGTGGCCCCAGCTGGGGGGGGCTGTGGACCCCCCGACCTCAGGTGGCATTTGCAGAGCGAGATCTCTGCTGCCGGTGCTGAGCGGAGCCAGATGTGGTCCTGGGGGAATAACACAGCCCACGAGCGCTTCTCCCTCCCAGCTGTCACCTCTGCATCTCCTGAACTGACTGCAGGGATGCTGAGAGCTGGAATTTGGTGGGAAGCGAGGATGGGGACCCTGGAGTGGTCAGATTTGGGGGGGGGTGTCCTGGGAAGCATCACACGGCTCCCAGGAGGGCAGTGTGCCCCAGCCTCAGCTCTCACATCTCCATCACACCTGGCACAAACCCCCAGGACACACGCTGTCCTCCTGGCTGCATCCTGCCTGGGAGGATGCTCTCCTCTCCCTGGGGGTCCCGGTGGTCCCAGTGTGCAGCTCCAGAGTGGTGAGAGCGGGGACACACCGGGGTCCCTGCCAGCAGCCTGAGAGCTTTTGATGAGCGACGCCCCGGGGAGGTGATGGATGCGGGCGCTCCGGGGACCGCGCTGCTCCTGCTCGAGCTGCCTGACAACAGCTCCATCCCGCTAACCGCAGGGGAGCCGGCTCACCTTGGCGTTGTCCTTTCAAGACCAAAATACGCCTGGAAAATTGTTCGTGCGAGGGATTAAATATAAATGTACCTGAGGGTTTAGAATAGGGGCTGGTGACCTTTACGGAGCGGAGGAGTCCTCTGCATCCTCCCTGCAGCAAGGAGCCAGCACAGGCACTACCATGGGGGGGCTCTGAACTGCATCAGGGGGTCTCAGCCCCCCAGACCCATCCCCTCACAGCGAGGGACCTTTGAAAAAAATAAACTAGCAGCGTGGGTTTGACCTGCTATGAGGAAACGGGAGGTTAATGCTTCACCCCGTCCCCCCCAGCCACCCCCATCCCAACCCCATGGCTCAGGGCAGGACCTGTGCTGGGGACTGTACATCCCATGGTGCGATGTCCCCATGTCCTTCATCTCCCTCCTCCCCAGGAGAGGCTGCCCAGCTCCCCGGGAGCCCAGGGGAAGGTTTGTCTGTGGACGTGGGGTTTGGATGAGGCCCTGGGAAAAGGCCAGTGCCTCTGGACTCCTGCTGATCTTGGCTTTCGGGTTCAAAGGATGGCGAGGTGGGAGCCATGAAGACCAAGACTGTGAAACTGGAGATGGAAACGATGCCAGGCTTCAACTTTCAGCCCTTGGCCAGATCGGCCCGTCTGGGAAAATAGAAAGAGAGGGAGACCCAGGGAAAACACTCAGCTCAGAGATGCTCGGGGAAGGTGGGAGTGGGACCCAGCGGTGAACGCCGTGGTGGAGGGACACCCCAGACACCCCGGCAGCCGCGAGAGGCTGGATGCCTCCTCCTGCAGTGTTTTGTATGGATCCAGTCACTCTGCTGCAGAGCACAGAAATCCCTGCCACCCAACTTATTTTTGAGCAGAACTATGTGTCATGCATCTGCTTTGCTCCTTGCCAGAACTGGTTTTTTTTTTTGGTCTCTTTTCCCCTAATGGAGCCCTCGCTCTCAGCAAAGGAGTTGGGGCTGGGGAACAGAGAGTTGCTGCGGATCCGCCGGGGTTAGGGGCTGGGGATGACAACAGGCAGCCTGCCGTTTCCAGGTTGCCAGCTCAAATCCATCTTTGGCAGCAAACAAAAGTTTACATCTGATGCTTGTTCATTGTCCACCGGGAGATGAATCTATAGGTCTGGGTGCATGGCACCGTGCCGGCAAAGGGGCCAAGAACTGGCTTCTCCGAGCCCACCCCACCGTGGCAAACACAGAGCAGGGACAGCAGCTCCAGAGGGACTTTGGGGCAGGAAAACTTTATATTAACGATGCCACTAATTGTAACAACAGGAGACGAAGCGGCTGAATCGGCGGTGTCTGTGGCAGGGCCAGGCAGGGCGCCCAGCTGTGCCGCGGAAGCTGTGGGCAGCGCCCAGACGTAATATTTTATGCGTTCTGCCCAGCGAAGCAAGTTTGGGGATTCACTCCATGAGGGCAATTAATTGCTGAGCTACAAATGCGCTAATGGCGAGCATCGTGAAGCAAACCTGCATTAGGGTATGGTACTCGCGTCGATAAAATCAATGGGCGTTTGGCCACTGCTGCTGCTGCGAGCTGGACCGGGCTGCAGCCCAGGCTGAGCTCCAGCTCCGAGCTGGACACGCCGACGTGGTGGCTGTCCCCATCACAAGCTGCGGCTCCTTTTGTCCCATGTTCCCACCCATTTCTGCCTCACTGTGCAGGGGAAAAGGGCCCTGGGTGGGATGGAGAGAGGCTGGGGGATGATGCAGAGGGGAAGCACCACCTTGGCCAAGCAGAGTCGAGCCTCCTGGAGGTAAGGCTGTCCCACCCCACCGTGGATGTGCCTTCCCCTGGTGCGGGGCTGTCCCCTCCAGGTGTTTATAGGGCAGCAGCAGCAGCTATATACCAGGTCAGCGAAGCCAAAACAGCCTCAGGAGCAGGAGCTGCTGCTCGGACACCGAGGAAAAGGCCCGCGTGTTGCAGCCAGGAGCGTCCTGCAACCACGGGGCTTCTCGTGCTGAAAGCAGCTGAGTTCTCCTACGGGAACAGGGGATTTATTTCCTGGTTGCCTTCTGGAAGGGATGCATCCAGAGTCCTGGCTCTGCTCCCCAGCTCCCGTGTGACCTTGACCACGCCAGTAAGACCTCCTAGGCCAAGCTGGGGTGCTCCACAGCAAGGGTCTCTGTCCGGGATGCTAGGCTGCCCCTAGGTGGCTGGGGATATTTTCCACTTTTTTCCAGGTCTTTTTGAAACCAAAGCGTGGAAGTGGTACCTCCGTACCACTGTGGCACGACTGCCTTTGACAGCGCTGCCACGAGCACGCTCTGCCCGCGGCCGCAACATGCTGCAGTGCCCCAAAACCCCAAAGTTACAAGCAGGGAATTCATCTCTGCAGCATAAAACCCCACCGCATCCACGCCAGCGGGACCCTGTTGAATGGCCGGGGGTCAGAGCTGCTCTGCTTTCAAACCCACAGGAAATTTCTGCCCAATTTCACCCAGGACTGCCCCGTCCTGCCTGCCCGCATCCCGCCTGAGCCCTGCCACCGGGGACCGGCTCCCTTCCCTCCCGCAGCGCTGCAGTGCCGCGGAACTTGTTGTTTTCCTCATTAACCGGACACAGCCCAAAGGCACAGGAGCAGCAGCCTCGGGGCCATTTATACACCGGCGCTTCCCGGCTGCCGCAGCACTAATCCCATCAGTGTTCCTGGCACTCCTCCGAGCATCTCCCCCACGCTCGGCGCTGGGGTGACTCCGGGAGTTATTTACCAGGGTCTGCTCAGTCCCTGGGCAGGGGGA
>NW_010103311.1:368-783 GCF_000699245.1 Pterocles gutturalis | reverse complement strand
CCCGCCTCTCCCACTGCCACCCTCTTATTATTGTCCCTCTTGGTGGCCTGGCTGCAGCAGGGCCACGGCCTCAGCGGTGCCCAGACCCGTGTGTGTTTGTGCAAGCCCACCACAAGGCATCTTGACCCTGGGAGGTGGCCCACTGCGGGGGGCACCCACAGCCCAGGGGCATACCCTCCCCTGGGAGCATCCCCAGTGCAGGAGCATCTCCAGTCTGGGAGCATCCCAATCCAGGAACTCTTCATCCCAGGAACATCCCCATCATGGGACCATCCACATCCCAGGAGCATCCCCATCCTGGGACCATCCACATCCCGGGAGCATCCCCATTCCAGGAGCATCCCCATCCTGGGATTGTCCCCATCCCAGAAGCATCCACATCCTGGGACCATCCACATCCCGGGAGCATCCCCAT
>NW_010103311.1:0-288 GCF_000699245.1 Pterocles gutturalis | reverse complement strand
ACCACCCCCATCCCGGGAGGATCCCCATCCCAGGGCCACCCCCATCCCAGGAGGATCCCCATCCAGGACCATCCCGCATCCTCCAAGGTCACACCTGTAGCAGCGTGGGGACCAAGGTGGGGGGACGGTTGTACCCACCGAGGTGTACATCCCACCGGTAACCCTACCGTTAACCCCACCGGTAATGCCATAGGGTGCTCGCCCAACTGGTAACCCCACTGTTGACCCTAAGGTGTCCTCACCCCCCCCGGTGACCCCACCGGGATGCTCTCCCCGTTACCAACCCAC
>NW_010103310.1:62853-63655 GCF_000699245.1 Pterocles gutturalis | reverse complement strand
TCCAAGCTCACGATCCTCCGCAGCTGCACCGTCAGCGCTGCCTCCTCCCAGGAGCCGGTGGTGCGGAGCAGTCTGACTCAGGGCTAGTACCTGGAAGTGAGACTGGGTGTTCTTCCTTCCCAGATAAACTGCAGTGGAGAAGCCAGGGATTTTTTTCAGACCCTCAGGCACAGAGGAGAGTTGGTTACAGTAATTGCATTTGCATTGATTTATATTTGGATTCTGTTTGGGGTTTTGCCGGGTTTCTAAAGGAAACATTTTTAACGAGGTCAAAAATGACATGAGAGCTAGTTTGAGAATACAAACCCCAGATATCTCAGAGACCTTAGAGGGAAGAATCTCCCAGCAGCGGCGGCACGCTGCTCCCCGTACGGCTCCAGGCAGGCCGCGGGTCAGTGAAGGCATTACTGCATCCCTGGGATACCTGCACACGCTGCGGAGGGGATGGGGAAGAGAGATGACGAACAATAAGAGCCTCATTACCAACGTTTTAAACCGTTTATTTTAATAAAGGTTTTGTCAGCCAATAAACACACAAACAGCTGTAGCACCTTGAAGGTCAGTCAGCTCTCTGCAGCATTTCTCAAACCATTCACTGGGTCTAAAGTTCTCCTCAAATGCATTCCCAATGAATGACAGCGGCCGCAAAATCCCAGTAATCGCTCACGTGACCCACATTGGTTTGGAAGATGTCATGCAGCAGTATTTTCTCTCCGGGGCTGCAACGATCCTCACAAACATGCCAGCGGGTGCTTGCAGCTTCATCTCCTTCAGGATCCGTTCCTCCATGCCAGGGAAGAGC
>NW_010103310.1:54919-62841 GCF_000699245.1 Pterocles gutturalis | reverse complement strand
GATGTTGCCGTAAAGACTCCTGCGCACGTCGATGTCACGCTTCATGATGCTGTTGAAGATCATGTGGTGCACACCAGGAGCTTCAACCCCAATGTTTGCAGGCAGGAAAAGGGTCTCCAGTGCACGGAAGAGTTTGGGTTGCCTATGTGGACGATGTTGTCAGGCAATTTGTATTCTTTCATGATTTCTTCTGGCTTTGCTTTCATTTCTTGGATGGGGTCTAAAGCTATGTAGCACAACTCTTTGATACCTCTTACAATTAGGCTTATAATGCCTATAATACCTTCTCGTGCAAAGAAATTCCTTCCCCTAATGAATCTATATCCCAGGCTGCTGACAAGCTGACCCGCCTGCAAATAAACAGACGTGCAGATGTCTTCCTTCCATGCTTCCCTTCGCCGTTTAGCACTTTGCTGAGAAGAACAAACTCTTTTTTGGAAGTTTCTTCTGAAGGATTAAAAATACCCTAGATTTTCAGAACTGATCCCCATTTCATGCCTAATTGTTGGGTTTCTTAAAAATTTTGCTTCAAGAGAAGATTTCCCAAAGAAGGAAATTTCTATAGCTTTGAATCCAATCAGGCCTGACAACTCAAATCCTTTTACAGAGAAAATTTCCTCAAAAAAAGAAATATCACTATATAACTTCAGTTTGAATCCTTGGCTGCCAGAGTTTAATTGCTTCTCCTTGTGGCTCTAAATCCAGGGCAGCTTCAAAGGAAGGGTGGCTTCTATTAAATTTAATTACTTTTTCCTGCAGCTCACATGGCAAAGGTGCTAGCTACTAAATGAAGGTGGTTATGAATTAGAGGCAGATTCCAAACAAAGATATATATTAAACAGAAATTTTAAGTGTAAGCAAATGACCTCCTTGTACAGAGACGTTTATACCCCAGATGAACTACTTAAAAAAAAAAAAAAAAGCCATCTAACAAGGGATCAGCCCTATGTTATTTCCATTCTGCTTAGATTCCAGACGTGTTCGTGTTAAATGCCACTCTATCCATCTGAGCAATTTCTCTAATCCTCTTAATATTTGTGTACATATATTTCCGTGTGTGGCACACTTGTTTTCATGCGTGCTTCTATATTAATGTCAACAGGTGTCCTGATCATTTAAGAGGTTGTTATGTGCCGCGCACTAGAAGCCCCATTTAATCCTGTGCGGTCTGCGTGCAGCTTACAGCAAAGCACTCGGTTCGGAATGTGATGTCGAGTATTAAACAAGGGAATATCGACTGTGATTATTAAATGGCAGCTGCACCTAGACACAGGAATGCTCATCTGTACCCTTATATTCATTCCATCATTAAAAAAAAAGTCATGCGTGAATTAGCTTTGTTACTGCAGGGTTTGTAACAAGTGAAATTCCCGTTTGTGTTTAGCTGTACACTGAACTCCTGGAGGAGACAATATGAGACACCAAAAACCTCTCCTGCTCACCTGGCGGTGTAGCTTACACTGATACGACAAGATCTCATTCAGGAACGGGAAGATCGCTCATTTTCTGAGAGCCAGCCTGTCTTTGGCCTTTGAGTTTGCCAGGGGCTGCCAGCTGTGGAGAGACACGTAAGGAACTGGGCTGAGACGAGCAAATCCATTCCCGTGAGCTGCGAACGTCTTGGCTAGCAGGTGCCCACTGCTCCTCCTCTCTCCAGGGGAGGGAATAGGGACTCGAAGCTGAAAGGCACATTGGAAACACAGTAAGAATGTCATTCCCACAAGATCCCAAACACAAACCAGCTCTGTCCCACAGAGGCTGGACTGTGCAAGCCCACAGATCGCTAACCGCGCGGTTTGCAGGCCAGCCTGGCTTCGTGTGCCAGTGCTGAGCACACGTTTGCACTCACCGGCTCAGGCACGGCTTTGTGCTTTACTGACCGTGACCCCTGCACGGAGCGATCCCCCCGGCAAGCCAGGGCTTGTCCTCTGCCCAAACACCGCTGGGGACAGACACATCACCCGGGGCAGGGTCTGACTCTTTGCATGCCCACGTAAACCCCACAAGCCTAACGGTAACATCTGCAGCGGCAGGGATAAACGTCTTTGCACACCGAGAAAGATCTTTGCAAGTACATAGTAATTTAACACTTTCTGGGATATCCCAAAAAGAAACCAAAGGATTTATTAAAGTGTGAAAGCTTAAGTGTTAGAACTGCACTTTTACTCCCTGGAGCATGCATGAGATTTGTGTAACAAACAGGAATGCGTTTATGGAGTGAATCCAAATGCATCAGAAATAAATATTACAAGAGAAGAAAAAAAAGATGAAAAGAGGGTATTTCAACCCAGTGGAAGCGTGAATGAGGAAGGACAAAAATCTCCTGTTCAGAATACCACCATTGAAACCACATGTGGGGAAGACAGAAGGGAGGCTGCTCATCCCTCTCCTGCCCTGGAGACCGGGAGAGGCAGCTCCCAGCGCAGGGAAGGATCAAGCGCAGCAAGGGCTGCAGAAACAAAGAGCCCAGGGCAGGCTCTGCTCAAAGAGAATGCAGTGTGAGTGAGATGTTACAGGTGAGACAAACAAGCAGGTCAGGGTGGAAGGCAAGGGAGACAGTGCGAGAGAAATGAGGGGCTGAGAGCAGTTCTGAGCCAGGCAGCAGCAGCAATCACCATCACAGATGCTTCGCTCTAACAGCTTGACGAGATCCCTGTCTGCACATGGGAGCTGTGTTTGATTGCTCCCATACTCGTTTCCATCCAAAATCCCCATTTTGCAATGTCTTCGCGACACTCCAAGCATCCGCAAGGCTCTTTGAAGCTGAATTTTAATGTGTTTATTGACACCAGTTATGATATTTCAAAACACATGGGCTACAAATTGTTACCATGCACTCCTGGTGTTTACAGTAATCCCCATATTAAAACAAACTCAGCCTTTCCTGATGATTTTATATCTTCTTGCTGACTCACTTGCCTGTGTTTATTTAAACTCCTGTTGAAGGGTTGGTGGTTTTTTTTTTTAAATATTCAACACCTTTGAAACATAAAAAACCCTATCTGCAGATTTCATATACTTTTGAAACATTTTGCATTCATTTTTATAGGCACCACATGGCCAAAATCCTCCTTTTCAATTTTCCTTGCAGATCTCCGACTTGCAATCTGGGCTTCCCGTGCCCGAGCCCAGCAGCGAGCCCTGTGCACCCAGCCAGCGTCGGTCTTGGGAGAACGGCTGCCAGGCGAGGGGTGGCTCTGGAAGCTCATCAGCTCGGCCCAAGGAGGTTTCCCTCTAATCTCCATGCAGTAGAAGTGGGCTTAGGTTGCAGCAAGGGTGGATTTTAGGAGTTCATGCCGTTGCCCGTGAGCAATGATTTGGGTAGCTCTTCCTTCCGCTGGCCAGGGCTGGACTGCAGGACTTGCGAGGTCTCTCCCATCCTACAAGGACACCTTGGCTGCATGGCCCAGAAGGCCCCAGGAAAAAAAAAGGACCTAAACTGAGGGAAAATACATTTATTTTATAATTCCTAAAAGACACTGGAAGGAGGGAAATTGGAATTATAAACAAATCATAAAATACAAAAAAAGATACAATGCATTGTCCTTTCAAAGGAAACGTAAATTACTGCCCTGCTAAATTGGAACAGCACTGGGGACTCATTCATGGTCTTCTACTCTTCAGACTCACAAAGTCTAACCAGTATCTCTAGGGGTGGCTGGATTTAATAGTATCATCTAAAATGTAATAACCCCTGCAAGTGATGAATGGCCGGGAAGGTGCAGAACCCGCTGAGATTCAAATTTAATTCAGACGATTTGGAATTCAGCATCTGAGAACTAGTCAGAGTTCATGTGTTATTTTCCACGTTGGAGGAAAGAAAATAAGAAACAGGAAATTATATAAATTATGCATTAATAAAAGTCTTGGTTGAAAATTCATGTATTTAAAATAATAGCCTTGATTCTTTGAAATGAAGAGAAGTACAGGAAAAGACTTATATTTTTTTATTGTCTGACTGCTCTCAACAGGTAAAACAATTTCACTAAGCTGAGCTCAGATCACTCATCTACAAATTAACCTTTCCCAGGGAAATGGCAGAACTGAGGCCTCGTGGTTCCACTCTCTGCAACAACTCCATCTCCCACTGCTTGCCCCACAATACTGGTCAGAAGAAGGGAGGTTTTAGGATCAAGACCCAGGCAGAGCAGCTGACAGCTGCCCAGCGTGTTTCTCAGTCTCCCAGCTCCTGGCCGGCCATGAGCATCCCTCCAGCTCCATGCTGCAGCGACCACCCATGAAACCGCAGTGATCTCACCATCTCCTCCTGCATCTCAACGGGAGGACAATGCCAGGCTGCACCTGACGCCTTTCAGCACAAGACCAGCACAAACACTAACATTTGACAGGAAAACAAAAGTAAGGCAACACTTTATAACCCTGCAAGAGCACTCTCTGCTCAGACTGCTTCAGGACGAGCAGAGGGTACCAAGACACAATCTACAGCCGGCCCTCCGACATCTGGAGGCTGTCCTGAGAAGCCCCCTACCCCTCCTGCTCCGGCAGGGGGATTGGACTAGATGAACTTTCGAGGTCCCTTCCAATCTCTAACATTCTGTGATTCTGTGATTCTGTGATCTGCCCCAACTCCCGTGTGCCAATCCCCGTTACACGGATGCTTCGTGTCTGCTCAGGTAAGAGCCTCTGTAAAAGACATCGGAGTTGCTGGGAGTTTTGAGACTGTGCACAGAAAAAAAAAAAAAAAAGCAAGTAGGGCTCTCTTACCCTTGGAAAACTGTTAATTCAGCATTAATACACGCTGAGCTGTTCTGGAATCTGGTTGTTACTTTATATAGCCAAGTGCCATTACCTCTAAGTGTATTCCAATGGCTGCTGGGCTTGGGTTTACGAGCAAATTGTTAAAAGCTGCGTCTGAGGTATGAAAGCGACAAGTGGAAAGCATTCCCATGAAGTCTGCAGGATCGCTGGAGTGGGGCCAGCGGTTTAGGTCAAAACTCAGTCACATGTCCTGCGAGCTGGGCCGGAACATCCTTCACATCCAGCTAAGCAAACAGCCCGGGGAGCCCGCGCCAAGTGCCAGCTCCAGCTGGCATCCTGGTACATTTTATTCTACAGTTGTTGCAGTTTTGGAGGTTATGAAAAGTTTACTAATGAGAAACATTTTGGGACACGGTGCCAACAATTTAAGCTGAAGGAAGAGCCGTAATGACATGAGCATATATAACTTTGGTGGAAAGTCTGAAACATCGGTTCCACACCCTGAGAACTCTGTTTATAAATCCCAACAATTCTGAACATCAAGAGAAATCTGTCTGCTTGCTCTTAAGATGTTTACATTGCGCTTTCTAAATATTTAAAACCATTGATGAAATTAAAGACAACTTTCACGATGTTGTGCTCCTCAGTTATTTCATTCATTTTGGTTTGCGGGGCCAGTTCTTCTCACGTAAACAGGAATTTGATACAGCACTGGGCAGCCAGGGATTCTCAGCAAACAATTTTGGTAACCAAGAAAACCCTATTTACACGATCTTACCAAATTTCTGTTGGGAAATAAGACATTGTTTAGATTTCTAAGGAGGAAGCACTTACAAGCAGCGTTGTTTCTTCACTAGCACAGACAGGCGATCAGACATCCCAGGGATCAGCCCAACTGCAAACACCCGCTTGGATGCAAAAGCCCACCACCAAACCTTACTTGGGGGTATCAGCAACTCAAATGGAAGAAAAACCAGACCTAAGATACAGAAGATGGGATGAGTGGGTGGATGGAGAAGCTGCCTCTCAGGATTCTGGTCTCACCCCTAGATGCAGAGCCCATTTGAGTGTGTTCAATGTCAGAGAACAGGACAGACAAGGAATCATTACACTGGATTCTCACAACGAAAGAGTTTCAAGAACTTTCTCAGACGCTGCGTTTCTCTTGCTCATTTTCAAAGTTCTCCTTTGGCTGGTGCTCCAGCTGGCATTCAACTGACAGAAAAAGAAAATAAACCCGTGGTCCACAGAGGGTTTCTAACAGAATATTCAGCTTATTAGAAGTGAAAGAAGAAACACTGAAAGTGCAAGCCAAACCTCTGTTCCCATCTTCGCTCTAAGACAACATTTGGGTGCAGCAGGAGTGCAGAGCCGTGTTTGTCTATCTACCCGTACTATTCATCACCACGTTTACCATATTTTCCTTTTCTTTCCATAACTCCTGGCTTCGCTCATGTCTGGGTGTTTTCTAACCAGCCTTCAGGCAATAAATCAAAGCTGTCAGCATTGGAAGAAAATTAATGTGAGAAGTTGTTCCAGAGGCCACCAGCCTTTTCCCTGCTCCGTGAGCTGTGTTAATCCAGGATTCCTCAATAGCTCTCAATGTTTTGCTATTTTCACAAGGTTCTGAGGCCACAGATGCATTTTTTGAAAGGTGGCTTTGAATCGTATCCTATAGGATACCAAATTCCTGGAGTTTCTTTAGGTTTCAAAGAGAAGTGAGGGGGCTCAGCAGAGGCCCCCATCTGACCCCAGGCCATCTCTGGCCAAGCCACACGCAAAACCCAGATCCAGAGTTGGAACGCACCAGGGTCACAATCTGGGTTGAACTTTTCATGAAGCAAAAAGGCCAAATGATTCAAAACCAATCCTGTTCCTGTGCCCCGTAGTGATGACGCTGGTTGAATTATTCATTGCGAGTTATTTATCCAAAGAATGCGGCTGACATTTATGCTGAATGCATTACTTGCAAGTTTTGATTTCTTGTTTCATTACTCACTCTGTTCTGTACCGCTCAGAAACTCCAACCTCTTCACTT
This sequence comes from Pterocles gutturalis, assembly GCF_000699245.1. Lineage (NCBI taxonomy): Eukaryota > Metazoa > Chordata > Aves > Pterocliformes > Pteroclidae > Pterocles > Pterocles gutturalis. The sequence continues at coordinate 56,084 of NW_010103310.1, read as the reverse complement.
CTGAAAGTCTGTTTTTCAGGTCTGAGAAAAAGAACACTTGGGAAACAACCTTCAGCTGGTGCTGATCCGATAGAGCCCAGACCTCCTGGGAAAGGACAGCCTGGCAGCCAAGGCATTTTCCTGGAACTCGGGAAAGCAATGTTCTTACCCTATTCCGCTGCGGATGAACTCTGCAACCCTGGGCAAATCACTTAGTTCCCTGTACCTCTGGCTGCACATTTATAAAACGGACACAGTATTTCTCTCAGTAAGATACTGTAAGGCGAGATACGTTAAAGATGATGAATTGCCTGGTTACTATGGCAACTGGAAAAGCACCTAATGCAGATGGATGAGGTTAGCAATAGATCCACCTGACTGAAAAATCATGAGCAATTGGGAACTTCATTAGGTAAAATTCATCATGTTGTAATCAGAAGTAGTGTGGGAGCCACTGAAAACTTCCTTTAATAGAAAGTACCGGCTTATTAGATTTGTCTCTGGATAGACACTGAAGGTTTTCCCTTGTTTATCCTCAAACCCTCACATGTAATGTATCTGTTTAGATTTGGTTGTCTCCAAAGGCTTGGGATGTTTAGGTAGCAACTAAAAATCTAGTCCTGCCAGACAAAGATCATTAAAGCCAGAACAGTGACTGCAGAAATCAGCCCAGACGTTTAAAGACTGGCACATATTGAGGAAGAAGTTTAATTCCAAAACTAAAGTCTCATGAGCCACTGACAGAGAAAGTACCAAGCAACCGGTGAATGCAACTGGGGCAGTTTTTCCTCCCCCAGCAGAGTATTGCTTTAATTACATCCTCACAAACACTGCTGCTCTCCACTTTCGGATCAGACTCCATCCGCCAGCTGCTCGACCAGACATCCAGCAGTAGCTCACTTGGAGTTTTGTCCGAGCACAAACCAAGCAAGGACTCCAAAACCCAGGCCAGCGTTTGCGTGTTAATCCCTGCTGCAGAACCAACGGAGAGAACCCCCTCGTCGTTTCTTTTGCCCAGGTCCTAAATAAACACGGGATTTGCTTTCTTAGTTCTCAGAATCTGACTGATTAATTTGGTTTTTAAAAAGGTGTTTGAACTATGGACCTTCCCCCCTCCTGCAACACATCCAATTACAATAATTTTGAGGTATTTCAAACTTTAGACCTTGAACTACTCCTCATTGTC
>NW_010103310.1:24861-54888 GCF_000699245.1 Pterocles gutturalis | reverse complement strand
AAATTATCCAAGCCTTTGACGTGAAAAGTCATTATTTGCAAAGACTCCTGGTAGCAGCACTTACTGAAGTAAAGGCTGTTCAGGTTTGGGAGTTTAAAAATGGGTTTGCCATTGCAAACACCTCACCGAGTGACGGCTCTGTCTCGGTGGGGTGACACTCGAAGCTTTCAATTGCCGCAGATCCTGCTGACTCAGGGCACGAACGCCATGGAGCTGCTGGCAAAGGAAACACCAGTAATTAAAGCAGCAATCGTGACTCTGGGGCAAGAAAGAAATGCCTACAGGGTGACGAGAGACTGAATAAACAAAGCAAATAAGAGCCTCATGCTGCACAATGCAGTGATTACAGCTGGTAGCAGAACCCCCCCATCTCCTGTGCCAGCACGACGCGGCATGTCCCCGATGGGAGCCGGACGGGACGGCGGGCAGCGTGCGGGGCAGAGGCTCGGTCAGCGTGGAGCTCCATGCACATCACTCGCTCTTTGGTCTGTACAGAGGAAAGGCTCCCAGCCAGGCACTGGGAAACCAGCGCCATGCTCCGAGGAGTTGCGCTGGGCACCCCAAAGGGTCCTGCTCTTCCTGCCCTCCCGTTTTCCGGAAAAGTGGAGGGTGCTTCTGTTGTGCAACCGGCATGATGGGTCCATGCTGATGTTTAAGATCAGGATCGCTAACAGCATTTGCAGTTTTCTGGCTAGAGATGGGCTCATCTGAGCCATAAATTATTTCATAGTTATTAATATTAGAAGAGAAGTATTGATCGTGAAATGACGACAGTAGAAAGCAATAATGATAACTCTGACCTTGCACTGCACACTGCAACCAAGATCCTCAAAATGGTTTCCAAACAACTCCCTCCTCCACTCAGACCTCTTCCGAGAGGATTGTCAGCTGCTTAATTATAGTGGAAAGCAATGAATAATACAAATACTTTACTGATAAACATTTTCTGTACCAGTCACTAGTGTCACAAAGGTGCTCGCGGATCACACACCCCAATAAAACGCCGTGTGCAGCAGTGACCGGGGACAGGCAGGCCATGGCCAGCTTGGAAGGGAGGAGAACCGCCTGCCCGCTTCATTTCAGACTACCCTAAGATACCTGGAAACATCCCATTTCTATGAAGTAGTTCACAGAGAGAAACCCTGAGCAACCCACAGCAGGTGAAGTGCCGAGTGCCTCCAAGGACGTACAAGAGCCCGGCTCTTGCCGGCGGGCTGCGCACCCCCGAGGAAAGTCCAGCACATGTGTCACCTGGCCCCTGCCATCGGCAAATAGCTCATTTACTGTCACTCAGTGTCAGGTTCCACTTCCTTGTTTACTGACCGTAATGATATCCCGCAGTATCTGCCTTGCACAAGGGACGAAGTGAAGTAATTTGGCAGCAAAAACAAACAAATGAAAGGACTCTTTACATACATCAAAGGGAAAGTGTGCTACTATCTGTGGGACCATCGTCGCCAGCTGCACTCTGGATCCTCGCTCCCAACCAGGGATGAACTTCACGTTACTGCCTCCAGGGCCACAGGGCACGAAACGCTCCGCTCCTGCTTGCTGTTGGTTACACTGGATGTGCAATACTTCAAATTCCTATGAGTTGTTTCTTCCCAGTCTGGAGATCGTCCTTCCCAAGGAATAAATTTTACCCTTTATCCTTCATCCTAAATTTGCAGATAGGAGGCTACTAAGTTTGGCCCAGGAAATCCCTGTCAGGAAGGCACTTAATTTCAGGAATAAAGACAGCTGGGGAGGAAACCTGGTCTGGGATAGTTGCAGTAGAAAGTAAAAATCTGCTGTTACACCATCAGTAAAATACAGCATTGCAAAGAAGTCTTCTTACCGAAAGAGCTGGGAGGCAGTCCTTCATTAAATACAGCTAAGAAAAAACCTCAGTGGTTTGGGTTTGTTTTTTTTTTTTCATTTGTGGGTGTTTTTTCTCTCTAAGAAAACTGGCCTAATGATAGGAGTAATTAAATTATAATGCCTACACTATTGTTTGAATAAGGCAAACTCCCCTACGCGCCACTAATGTACGGCTGCCAACAGCAGCCAGGGAACAGCCTCAACAATAGAGAGGATTTTCCAGCTCACTGTGCGATTTGATCTCTATAAACCTCCCATAACATATACCGTACGGCAGTAAATCATTTATAACATTATTATCCGCCCATCTGGGATCAGAGTGCAACCACTAAGACAACGCAAGAAATCTGGGCTCCTTTCAGCGCCCTGCGAAAGGAACCTCGTTGGTAAGGTTTCATTAATTCAGCAATTCAACAAGTAGATCTCGCTCCCGACAGGAGGGACCGCACTTGCCATTGGCTACCTTCCGAGCAGTTCCCAGGGCTCTGGCATTTTTATTCTCCAGTATTGTTGATACTTTCACTTGTATTTCAAAATGGTTATTGCTCGAGTGGGGCTGGCTGGTTGCAGCCCAGTTCTAGTGGAAGAAGGAAGTGGTTCCAGAGAAAAAAGACCACGTTTTCCAAGTTAACATCAGACTTTGTTCCCAGCTTAGCTTTGGTGAAAAGCCTTCTGAAGTCTCCTGCAGAAGCCCTTCTGCTGGCTCAGAATTGGAGTAGGAAAAAAAAAACAGCAAGAGTCGAAGCTCGCCAGTCCGGCTGAGTGCATGGAGGCAGCCGCAGGCGGCTCGGGGACCTTTGGGTGCAGCTTTGCTGCCTCCCTGCCCCGTGTGCTGCCAGAGCTTCACGCCAAGTGGTGTGGAGCCAGCAGATAATGCCTTCTACATCCCAGGTTGTCACCAGGTCCAGACACCAGCAGGGAAGGGTTACAACGCCTACCTGCTGAGCTTTGCCGGCCACGGGCTGCATCTCACAGCCACACTGCTCCTGCATGAACATCAGCCCAGCTGAAAACTCAGGGGTGACGCAAGACTGCGCGTCTACCTTGCAGGAAATCTGCACGTTTGTATCAAAGCCTATAAAAGAAGACAGCTGACAGTTTCAATCCACAGATGGAATTTCAACCCAAAATCTCAAAGTGAAATTCAGGCTGTAGGATGCTGCCTACAACTTGACCAAAGAAAATGTTTGTATGATCTTTTGAAATTCAGGCTGTAGGATGCTGCCTACAGCTTGACCAAAGAAAACGTTTGTACGATCTTCTGGGAACAATCTCAGCCAAATTCCACACAGATTAAGTACATGGGCATCCAAACATTAAAAATTACTAAATAAAACAAAAGACCACCGCTTTACTTGTTACCTACAGCATGACCCAAAGCCTGGAACATGGGCTCTGCCCACCCCACGAGCAGCACGTGCACAAGCAGGAGCAGAGCAGGACGGCTTCGGGAAGGAGAAACAAAGCAGAGGGAGCAGGGGAAAATTCCTGTCGCTGGCCATGGTATGAAGAACTCAGAATATGGTAGAACACACTTTTCTGTACGATTTCTCAGCATAAAAATCAGTAAATGGAAAGCTAAGGCAGGGACGGCGCAATCACCAGCAAGCTGCTTATGATCAGATTCGTCTTAGTATTGAACCTGTAATCTTCTCTATGCACACCTACAGCAATATCAGCACTAAAAGCAAATAACAGAGCTCACCAAACCTATTCAAACCTACCTGAACAGCTCTAGGTAGGCTTAATCAATTCGTAGACATATATACTGGTTCATCTAAACCGGTTACCTAAAACCAAGCCAGTTCTTTGCCTACAAGCTTATAGCTTTTCACATTTCTTAGCACAGAAACCATTGTGTTCTTAACATTTCAGAGCCTCCCCAGGCCAAACACTGCCACGACAAAAGGTTTGTGCACCGGGAACGCATGCTGTGTTCTGCTAAAGCATGCACCAAAGCAAGCAGATCCCACCTAACACACCTGTACTTCCTGGGATTGGGGATTTATTTAGCCTAATCGAGCCCGAACGCATGTCTGTAATGCAAGTGAATATCTGAACAGATTATTAAATGTAACAGCAATGGCTTTTTACAAAAATCACTGGGATTATTCAAATTCTAGAAGAGAAGAAAGCAGAGTGTTTCAGTAACATGATCTGCCAAAAGAGGACGGAAACTCTTTAATAGCACCTTGCCAGAAACAATGCATGGCAGAGCCTGTTTTAAACAAGATGATTTTTCAGAATATTGTTACTGACTTTTTGTATAGTGTTAGTGAGGTTTGTGTACACTAATAAAAAATGAAAGCTGCTATTAAAAACAAATCAATGGACTGTACCTGGTTTTGATCACACAAGAGCTGGCCATTTGCATCGGTATTTGCAGCATCTGTTCCAATTAAGACTTGTTTTCTAGTTTAAAGATATTAGTCCAATCACTAGTGTTCTGTTGAGAACATGAATAGAGCATTGTTCTGGCAGAATGCAGTTAAACAGAGTCCGCAGACTCTATTAAACAGCTTTGCTGCCCAATTAGAATGGGAAGGAGTCGGGCAGACACGACTGCACTGGGTACCCCTGTTCCACATGTATTTTTATGGATCCATAGTCAATGAACACAGCTAACGTGGAACATGTGTTGAGAAAGCACAGACTGCACGCTGCCTTAGAGCCCGACAAACGGCACATCGAGCAACTTATCAGGATTTAACGCAACGATTATAATGCCTGCGTGTAAAACAGTGCACCAGGATGGGGAACCACGCTACTGCCCCGTGACGAACGTAACTGCCTGAAGCCTGGCAGCACGGAATCCTCAAAGTCTTAAAGCAGACAAGGATGGTGTTCGGCTCTGTTTGGGAGCTGCATCAGGTAGCTTCAGACCTCAGGCTGATGGCCACAGCAGGGAGTCGGACTTCTCCAGGGCGTTCTGGACTTGACAGAGTGGATATTTACTGCAGGCAGGCTACAGGCTGAGATGGGTATACGATGACACTCAGCAGACAAAATGTGGTGTCAAACGGACCTTATTGCACATGATACGAGAGTGGAGATTAATAAGCAGTACATATTTACCATATTTAATCAAGGATAGAAAAAGGCTACAGGAGCTCTCATCCACCGTGACCTCCATCCTACACCCGTGCTGCCTGCTGGTGGGGGGACAGGGACCTGCGCAGGTCCCCCCGGGCTCAGCAGAGTGCCCATGCTCACCAGCAGCTCCCCGGGCTGGATGGAGGACCAGCGGAGGAGGCTACTGGGAGAAGGTCCTAGAGCAGCTGCATGAGTCAGAATTCTTACCGCAGCAGGGACTGGATGCCTGGGCCTCACAAGCAGCTCGAAGGCATGTGCAGGGAAACGTACCCCATCTCCCCTGCTGCAATTTTATAAGGTATTACAGACCCTGCCGCCGATTGGAGCTGCTGCTGCTCTGACTCCAGCTAATTAGCTTTTGTAGCCTTGATGGATGGATTGATTCAGCAGTTAAACAGAGATAAATTAACTGTCTATCTAAACGGAGTTTAAGTGAGGAGGGAATTCCGATTAGAATGTTATTTCATGCAGTATTGCTCTTCTTTCTCAGCCAAGGCTGAACACCACCAGCCTCCCTTACAGAGAAAGCCCATGGAGCCAACGCCACGCCAGGCTTGCAGAGCTCCCCAGGAATTCAGCAAGCCTGCAGGCCTTCAGAGGATGTACTTGGGGCATGCCACGCACTATGCATTTGATACAAAGCAGAGATGCTGCAATGATTTCTACAGGTTGACGAACTGGTCTATGGAATTTAGTTTCTTAAGACTTTCAGGAGCATCCGAGACGTATTTTATCCTGAAACCCATTAGAATGCCCCAAATCCAGCGAATAGTTTGTTTTTTCTATTCGCTCTAAAGGACTTTTATGTTAAAATGCCTTCCCCCCCCCTGGAGTGAGAATACCTAGAAATTTCTTTAAAAGGTGTAATTGCAGAATAAATATAAAAATCTTTAACAACTGTGATAAGAGCATAGAGAAAGATAACTTTTGTTAAAATTGCATCATTGAAGTACCTTAATGTGCAAGTAGTTTAAAAAAAGAAATACAGCCATAACCTAAATATGTTAAACGTGCATCAAGACAGATGAATTTCAGAACATTTCATGTAAACATCAACTTTTAAAGCTTTCCAACAGACAAAATCAAGGCAACAGAGAACGCCACTTCACTTGAATCCTCATACACTCAACAGTCCTGGAATGGAACCAACAGGGGAAAAGAAACAAAAACAAGCAAATGCAATGTGAAAAATAGTGCTTAACATTTCTGTAGACACAGCCAACGAAAGCTGGCACAAGGATGAACTTCCCTGGATGCCTCACCTCTCCAGTAACAGTAATGTGCTAGCACGGGGAAGGCTGGCCAGCTCCTGAACTCGCCCTCAGCCAACCCTGTTGTCTCTTCACTCAGGTGCTAGAACGCGTGCACCCAATATTCAAGTCACTGATCACAAGACGTGCCTTGTTTTACATTAAAAATGTAAAAAAGACCTATGAAGGGAATAATCAAGCAGCCTCTAGGCAGAACAAAGTGAAGGGTTTTTCTGGTCTCTTCCAAAAATACCCTGACTTTTGTGAGCCAGTCTATCCGAAAAATCTTCCTCCTTGCCCTTGTTCAGCTTTGCTTGTCCAATTTCTCCAGTCAGCCTCCCATGGTGGTGGGGCTGGAATGAGATCTTTCTGTGGTACAAAACATGGCTCATCCCCTATTGCCCAGGTGAAGGGTCTCGCGCAGGCTCCACGTCACCATCTCCGCCTGTTCACCTCTCTTCAGTCCAGCACAAAAGCCTACACTGTGGTTCTGAAGGGGGGACACTCAGGGGGACAAACACGGCCCCAAAACGAGACAAACAGGTAAAACTAAACCAGAATGGGCCAACTCTTTCATACAAAGTACATTTCTTTCTTTTTTTTTTTTTTTTTCCTTCAAGAAGCTTCCTGAGGCTTAGCCACACCAAGGAGAGCCAAGGGTACGAGTTTCTGTTGAAGAGGCTGTAGATACATTAAAACTAATTACTCCTTGTTTTATGCTCCAGTAGGATGAGAAATTCTGTTTGAGTTTGGACAGGAATTAATGCCTGTGGACAACTCCTCTGGCTGCGTGAGAAGAAAGCAGCAGAGCTCACGGGAGCAATCCCATCACCCCAGCAAGGTGTTATTGTGCATCACCAGGTACCCCCACGGCTAAGGGGGGTACCCCCATGGCTAAGGGGGGTACCCCCCTGCCCACAGCAGCCCCCGCCAGGCTGTTAGCAAAACGCCGAGGGCTCCCCAGCTTGCTAGCTGGCACTCCGTTCACAGACAGCGGTGGATCACAGCATCTCTGGACTGTTTTGCAGATCACTCGGCTAGACAAGCACGACTCCTAAATACGCAAATCTAACATTTTGCACAACAGACTCAATTCTTTCTCTCCAGGAAACAAACCACTGCTGACAGCCTTTACTGCAGAAATGCAATATTCCATAAATATGCTCAAACAGGTAAAATTCAGGCAAGTAAATTTTCAGTTCAGACACAAGCCATGTCCCCAGCGTAGTCAGTCTCCTACAGATTTCATATCCTGAAAAAAAAAAAAACCCTGTGTACTTTCTGCACCTCACCTCTGCAACAAGGACAGTCATGATTTCTGATAAACAAAAGTGATAGTATCTTATCCCAAGGTCCTTGCAAAACAACAGAAAAGATTAATTGTAAATCAATACAGTGATAAGGCGGCAAGCGAGGGAGCCGGGCTCGGCTGCAGGAGCAGTGCCCTGAGCCGGCTGCCGGGCGCACGGCACCGTGCTGGGAAGTCGCCAACCCTTCGAGGGGCTGCTGACAACCTGTGTGTTATGCTCCTTGGCTCACTTTTGGTGGAGATTTCGGTGTACCTGGAACTTCCAGAATGTCATGTAATTTCTTGTAATGCACACTTTTGTAAATACTGCTTTAAAAAAAAATGTAAAAAAAAAAATGTTGTGTTGATTGCTTTTTCTGTTTGTTCTTGCAATAAAAACCAGCACAGCACTAAACATTTCAGTAGCCTCCTCACTTGGACACAGATTGCCTGTTAGTAGTCGACTGGGATCCATGTGGAAACACTGGATAAAACTTGTGTCACCTCCACCTCTACTGCCCCACGGCCACGTGCACACGACAGCCCCAGCGCCCACATCGCACCCTCCAGCTCCCCGAGCTGCCTGGGGAGCGCAGGCGGGGCTGGGCTTCGGTTCCAGCGCTGCCAAGTGGAATCGCTTTCATGCACAGGGAGATGTGAAAGGGGTATTTTAACTTTGCAAAGTACTCCGAGCTCTGAGTGCAAATCGTTATTATTAGCAGGATATTTTAGCCCATCTGGGTAAACTGTGCAAAGGCAGCAGTATCACCCAGGGCTTCTCATGTTTGTGCACTTCAAGCAGATCCCCTTTCTCTCTGTAAGCAACTATGTCTTTATATCACTTTTGGCTTTTTTTTTGTCTTTCTGAAGCTGTTTAGCCTTCTGTGATTATTTTAACTGTTTATTTCTTTAACAGCTCATTATTTTCAGTGGGCTCCTGTGTCTCATTACACACAGATCAGTTTTAAGAGGAAATTTGTCCTTTATACAGGTTTATTCTGCCTAAAAACATCATCATAAGCGTTTCCTACTCTGCTGATAGTCACCTATATAAAGACTATTCTGTGTTTCTGTTAGAATCCTTTTGTGTGAAATATTTTATTTGCTTGAAATGAACCAGAGAAAGTCACAAATATCTCCAGAAAATATTCTTGATCTGTTCTGATTTAACCTATGTGCAAGAATTTTTCAGTCAATAAGACTAGCTTGGAGAAAAAAACCTCTTTCATCGCTTATATTGCCAGCGTCATTTCTAGAGAACAGAAGAACTCTATCTGCATCACAAAATTTAATCACCTTCCCAGGTCTCAAGAGACTCCGAGACAAACGGCCACAGAATAAAAAGCAGAGGTTGGTATGGACAGACAGCATGCAGATAGCAGAGATCTGAAATTTCAGCTGCACACGTGCACCACAGGAATCTTCTGGCATTTGCAAAATGATGCAAAAAAAAGCTTATGAAAACAGACTTTTCTTGTGGCAGCTTCATTACTGCGTCATCCAGTCTGACCAGAAGTTCAGCTGGAACATACATTATTGGGGTCCTTTCTGCTTTTTCTTTGGCCTGAACTAGCGACAGGCATTGCACAGATGCTCTCAAATGTCTCCTCCCGTCTCCCACCGTTTGACTCCAGGGTCATGTAATTCAGGAAGGGAAGTTTGGCAGGATCCCTTTTTCAGAGCGCGTTGATCTCTTTCCTGCAGGTTCTTCCGATGTACGACCAGAGCTGCCCTTTGGTTGTGTGTGGCACAGGGAACGTGAACCATCACAACCAGTTCTCTTATTTTATTTACCGGAGAGCCTCGGACACAGCCATCGCTGGCTCCCAGGTGCCAGAGGCCAGTTTCACAGCCCGTGTCTGTCCCCCGGCACACAGCACCCAACAGCAGGGTGCAGAGCCAACGGTGTCTCTGAGATGGGATGGAGGGACCGCTTTCCTCTGCGGCTGTGCCCCCAGCGTCACACAGCAGCCTTAGCGATGCGCGCTCTGCAGTTACCCATCCCTCCTCTTTCGGGACCAGTTCCCACAGGTGTGCGGTGTTTGGGACGCGCCTCCGACTGAAGTAACAGCTCAACCAATGCGCTCTTTGAAAAGAAAACTGCTTAAAAAACGGTACTCAAAGAATTTGGGAAAGTGATTTTCAGCCCAAACAAATTAGAGAGAAAGTGGGGCTGGGGAGGGCAAGAGGGAGGAAGAAAAGCCAAGCTCTGGAACCACTGAATTACCCTTAATTCTAGGAGCCTGGCCAACGCAGCATACGAATGATTGCACAGACAGTTCCAAAAATGACACATACACTCTCTCCCTGGCTCACTCGTGGCAAACCCGCCCCAACGAGGATTTTTTTTTTTTTTTTAATGCCCCGGAATTCCCATGAAAGCAGAGAAAGGAGCCAAAGCAAGAGGAGCTAAGATGGTCAAACATTGCAGTAGCGCCCTATATTTAAACACTTCTCCAAGCCCTTCAAGCCAGAGGCAGCCCTCTGCCCAATGCCTTCTTTCAAAATAGAAGCCCAGCAAAGGCTCTGACCTGTCAGTCCCACTAAGCTTTTTTTAAAGATTTAACATACCTTTTCAGATATCCAGCCTCTTACAAAGGAGGCAAGTCTCTCCCTGGTGTTTTTTTGGAAGGAAAATGTGGCATGCACCTATTTTGTTTCATTCTGTGCCAGGACCTATAAAGTTACTGTGGGCTGCAGCTCCTGCCAAGTTCTAAAGGTGACAGGGCAATGGGCACCCAAAGGACGCTTCTATCAATGCCCTTTTATTTCCCTCTCTTTCCCCTTCCACCGAACTTTTTTTTTCTAATAGAATTACTCTTATCTGCAAGTGATTTAAACTCTAAGGTTTACAGAAGATTTAAAGAGTGCGAACACAGTTGGAATGTTTTAAACTAACAGTACAAGTTGCATTTTAAGAAAATAATTAACTCCCAGGGGAGGTGCGGTTCTTGGAGTAATGACAGATTCAAGGCTGGCTTTCCCTATATGGAGTTTCCAAATAATAAAATATCTTCGGTTCCCTACTGGTGTCAGATGAGAACCTGTTAGTGTGCTAGTTGCTAGTGGACTGTCATGGGTTTGGGGGGTTTTTTTGGTTGGGTATTTTTTTTTTTTTTCAGTGGACCCATTAGCCTTTTAAAGACACAGTGCACAGTAGGCAATCCTGCATGCAAAGCTCTTGCACAAAACCTTGTAAATGCATTGAGGTTGTGTGCTTACAACCTTTCCCCATCCCTTCTCCTTGCTGAAAAAAAAGAAAACGCTTCCCTCTTGTTTTGCACTCCTGGGATCTTAATGTCTCTGCTCTTGCTGAGGACTTCTCCCAGCCCCAGCCAAGCCGTGAAGGCGACACGGACAGGGCACCCAGCTCAGCCTGCCTCGCAGTCTCTCCCGTCCAGCAGCAGTGGTAACACAGCGCAGCCACCTGACAAGGTGCAAGAACAGATGCAAACCCTCCAGGTAAGGCGGCTGCGACAGCCAGGGCCCGGATGGATGGCATTTCATTGCCAGCGTTAGAAGTTTGGGCAGAAGAAGAGAGCAGAATCACGTGGGTATAATCCCAAATTCTCTCCCAGCCAGGAGGTAGGGCTGTCGCCCCTTTCACTGCTGGGGAATTATTCACATGGCTTAGAACAGCTCCCCAGGCCTGAGCCCATGGAAAAGCGGTAAACAAGAGAGTGAAGACCTCCTTTCAGACTCAAATGATTACAGGTTGCGCCTCATCCCTGCCCTCAGGGCTACTCTCCATCTTTACTTTCTCTCCCAATATATTGCCACACACTTTCCAGGACATGCTGCATCTTCCCCCCCGAGATATCCGGTTCCAGCTCTCTGGGGATGAGGTCCATCTGGCCAACAGGCCATCAGCACCAGCTGAGCTCCTGGATTGATGAGCAGCAGCTCCATCCAAGTTCTGCTCAGCCAGCCTGCTGAAGTTTAAGGCTCCAGCAACACACAGACGCACGCCTGTTCTCAAATACGCTCTTCAGCCTCTCAGGGACAGCGCTTTCCACAAATTTAATTACTTGCAAAACCTTTGGTCATTAACACCCAACCTAAATTCTACTGCAGGTCACAGGCTACTAAAGAAATAAAGTGTCCATGCTCCCCAAACAATGATTTGTTTAACTGTAGCTTTGATTAAATCCGAAGCCACAACAACAAGGGAATCCCATTGCTAATGTACTCACCCTGTTACTCTATCAGCTAGGAACAGTTACGAGGTCATTATTTCTTCCCAAGTTTGTGTACAACACTTCATGATGCCCTTGGCCATCCCTCAGGCCGCTGAATTTCTCTCTGTGTGTACATCTGAGCCAAAACATCTAGTCACCACCATGAGATGTATCCCTCTGATTTGCTAAGGCCAGCACACCACTGATGTCCCACCTGAAGCCAGCGAGGACTGTCTTTAGAGAAGGTTTCATCGGGGTCTGCTGTATCAGGCAGGACTGCAGCCAGACAGAAGTAACCCCTACCGAATACCAAGCCATGGAAAAACAGACATGAGCCATGTGGCCGTTATTGGTTGTCAGCCCTGCAGCCCGTAGAAGGCACCCGTGCTCTCGGCAAGTCTGTCCAAAAGTTTATGCATCAGCCTTCGACAAGACTCCAAGGTGTGCAGCACAAACTGCAGGGATGGGGAAGTTCTTTGTCACCTTCCTTTCACCTGGGTCAGCAATGGGCTCCGTTAGGGACAAAGCGCGGCTGCTGCTCCTGTATTTTCTGCAGCTTCTTTGCATTGCCTGGCTCAAGGCAACGCAAGAGCCAGGTCTGGCTCTCCTGGAATGAAGCTGGCTGAAGAATGACACAGAACTAAATCTGGATGCATGTACTCACAAAGGGAGAGCCCTCTCGGGCTGCCTGCAGTAGGGATATTTTATTGCTTTCATAATATTTTCCAGGTTTTGAAACACAAACCACATGTTTAATATTTTTTCAAAATTTACACGTTGCACTTGCCGGATAGCGTTCATTCTAGCACCCACAGCCCCAGACCTTTCTCAAAAATAAATAGGGAGGAGAAGGAAACACACCCAAAGCCTGCTGTTGTAGCTCGTGGGCAGCCCTGCTGCTGAAGTCCAAAATCTCTGGGTGCAATCCTCACCTACTTTGATTTTACAGGACAATAAAAAGTTAATTTGGATTATCTTGTCATCAAGGAGCTCATTAAGAACCGGTTAATAAGCTGTTAATTATTCTGTGATGGAATGGTTTTGAGTTTCTGATCAGATTAGCCTCGGTGAGAGCCTTGGTACTCCTCAGATCCACTGCTAGCTCTTGCATCTGCCCCGTTTGTCACTTTGGGGAAACAGTGAGGGCCACATTCTAGCTGGCAGTGGGGACAAGAGCAGCTTTGCCCCCAGAGCAGACATCTCTCTTGCTCTCCCCTGCAAAGACATCCAAGCTGCTGGAGTGCAAACTGGAGAATTTACAGAATTGCATTTGGTAGGTGTTGGGCTGCCGTGACCACCCAAAGCCACGCTTGGCAGGCAGCTTACCCCATAAAAAGCTTTAAAAGGGACAATTTCACGAAAGGTGGAATACCCACGAAGGCGGGTTATTTCAGTTAGTACGGCACCTCAGAGAAACACCGTCAGCTCCAAGCTTCTGGCCACGAAAGCAACCGGGGAGGAGTGGATGGGCCAGGGCACAGTGTAGGTGAAGAGGTTTAGCACATTATCCATCACGCTGTCTCCCACCTACGGCGCACTGTGCCTCCTTTAGAGAGCCTCTAGCAGACATCTGAGAAGTTATGATCACATCCATGCTTCTACCCCACTACCTCAAGCTATTGATCACTTCCAAATAAAGCGGAGGCTAAAGGCAAATATAAAAAACCTGCATCAGCACAGAAACCGTTCTGTCCTGCTTCCTCTACATCACTACCAGCAACACTTAGCAACTGAGGCAAGCTTCTAAACTTAGGAGTATTTCTCCAGAAGATAATGGGAAGATTCCCACATTTTTAAAGCCACTCAGGTACTTGAAAACAAACGCAAGGATTTTCAAAGGCAGCCAGGAGCCTGGCTCTCCTTGGAAGCCCTCGCGTCATCCCTACAGGAAAACTGTTTACTGGATGTTATGGGTGTTGTAAAAACAAAGGAATTATCCCGTGCCTTGGGGACAACCACAGCCAATTGTGCTCATATTCACGTTCAATTTGCTGCCAAGCAATTTACAGATCAGTGGGATCTGCACATGGAAGCACCTCTGTTTGTAAATCACGTCCTGTAAGCGAAGAACAACTCCCTCATGTGAAATCAATGGGAATTAGACACCCAAGTGCTGCTGAAAATCCCGTTAAGTAGCTATTGCATCTGTAGGTTCCCTTTAAAATCTATCACTCTCCACTTGAGCCTAATGGGTGTTGAATCAAGCCCTTGATGCCTTCTGACTTTTCCCTCACTTCTTCCGTCTTGTCAGTACCCACACGTATCAGGATCCATGCTTCACAGTCCAAAGAAAATAAGGATCCTTGTTGTAACTGTTGAGGTGCTTTTCAGCAGAGACATGGTGGGAACGCTCCTGGAACTTTTGCAAGAAGGGCAGCGAGTCACCCAGCCCCTCCCTGCCACTTTTTTGCTGGTGCCAAATACGTTCATAAAGAATGCCATAATTTTTATTACAGAAAATGCTGATATTGGACACCTAATGAGCATACAGAATATTGGGGAGCTATGTTTGCCGTTACACATTTTAACGAGCGTATTCTCCATGAAGGAGCTCTGTGTCCCCCAGGCAAGATACAGTCCACACTGCGCCATGTGTTGCTTTGATTAGGGCTCATTTTAATGGAATAGCAGGTTAAAAACGCACATCAAACTCAGAAATGGCCTACCTTTGTGTGTCAGGGCTACTCTAACGCGACGCTTTTTGCAGCCAACTCTCTTCACTCTCATTTCCTTACAAGAAAAAAATAGAGTAGCTGACACACTGGTTTCAACTCCTGTCGTGCTGCAGCATCACCAAATACAGTTCAATTGCCGTCAAAGGCACACTTCGATCCCTGCAAGGCAAGAACTTTCCCCGACAGATGAACAGCATCATCTAGGGGCCAGAGATCAGCGCTGGGAATCGCACACGCACAACCAAGGAAGCTTGTGGGGATCAGAAAGGAACTGCTTCTGAGCACGACAGTCTGTCGTGCGAGAGGCCCACTGCTTTATTCTTAGCTGAAGCAGTGTACTGTGCAGTGTCTTATATCAAAAAAACAGACCAGGATTGAGCTGGTTCAATATTAAAAATCATCTTTACTTGGGTGATCTCCCAGCAGGGTGCAATCACCCCAGAGCAAAGCGGCTCTGCCCGGAGCTGGAGGGATGCACAACAGCCTTGTCCAGAGGTTGCACGGTCATGAGAACATCACAACAGAATTTGCTTAAAATGTCCCCAGAGACCTGGCTACTGTGACTATAAGACATTCAAACGGGAGCTGCCTCACCCCACACGCCACTAGCCTTTGTCCCTCAAGGCTGCCGTTGAAACCCCCAGGCAAGGCACAGCCTGGGAGGAAAGGTATTCACAGCGGTAAATATAAACACCCCCAGCCGTGCACACACTGAAACCAGTAGGAAAAATCCCCCACCGATGTCAGCGGCACCCAATCCAGCAGCAGCCCCACTGCTGGTTTGCCCATTTAAATCACTGCCTCCCGCAAGTGATAGCTGGACTCTTAAACCAACAGATTTCCGTAAGGATGTAAAACATCTTCATAACAATGATGATTCTAAACCACATTATGTCCAGAGGGAAGTGGTATTCACTGGGTGAATTAAAATTGTAAAAACAAATAAATAAATGATCTCATCCCCAGGGGACAATTACAGTCAATTGCTCTTGTACTCGCATCTAATTTGCTGCCAAGAAATTTAGACTATCAGGATTTACACTTGGAAGAATCCCTGTGAGGCAAGAATGTCCTAAATGATGGCCAATTTTCTTGTATGAAATTCTGATTTGCAACTGGAATTCTCTGACTCTGGCTGGGTAGCACATACCAGTCCGAGACCAAGAACTTTATGCAAACTTCCGATTCCAAACATCCGACTGTCACGGCTATGGAACAGCATTAGCTGTTTGCTGGCATCAGTTTAAGATACTATATTAGTGAGTGCTTTTATCACAATAATGTAATGAAAAATGTGATTTCTTTGTGTGGTAACACTGGGGACAAAGGAGCTGTTCACATTTTGCCGAGTAGATGAATGTTCACACTTCTGGAGAACAAAAGCTGAAAAGGAACTTGGCACTCATTCCTTCGGATCCAGCTGTACGTGGCAGGGGTACAGACTCGAGCACATGTAACATTTCACAGCTGAAGTAGATGCATACCCCACGTGGGATGCAGGACGCAAACACACCGGGTTAGTTGATGTATTGTGTAACGTGGCTTCCAAGAATATTCACAGAGCTCCAAGCCAAACCACTCTATCGCAATAGTCACTTTTAGGGACTTAAAAATAAGCACATCCTACAAGACACCGCCTGCCAGAAGCAAAAAGGCAAGAAACCACACAAAGGGACCTGGACCCACGCTTAGAGCCAAGCCCAAGCGTAAATGCTTTGTTGAACTGGGGACTAACAGGAGAGAAGCTGCGAGGAAATGACGGCTGCTCAGCACAAGCAGGTCGGGTTCTTCGCTACAGATTTCCAACGCGCTTTGACTTGGGCACTGAGTGGTGGGCATCTCAGCTACTCTGCAAGGGCAGCTCCGGGCTAACAAGACATACCGGCACAAAGGAAAATGAACCAGAAGAGTGTTTAACATAGACAAACCCCAACAGCAAACAAATGGATGATGAAATAACGGAGGTCCCGACAGTCCGTGTTCTCAAACGGGGAGTTTGGGGCAATCCCTGGCTATTATTCTCACAATAGCTTGCATTCATTACTTTATTTAAAAATGGTGTACTATGTCTGGAAAACAGGAAGTAAGCCATAAATCTCTAGTTTAAAAGCCATCTGAAGCCTGTGGACCAGATATGTTCTCAATCAGTAGTCAGGCAGTAAATAAACATTTATATACAGCAACTGCTCTCAACCAGCCTGACCTCCGGCTATTACAGGGCACATAAAGAGGAAATTTGTTTAGTCCCGTAAAAGCCCAGGCAATATATCAATAGATTATTAAAAATGGAAACAATGTAGGCTAATGGATTATATTGATTTTAATAAACATAAGTATATGGAATTCAAAGATAAGAGTCAGATACACCATCCTTCCAGGCTCACCTTTAGGAATATCTCCTAAAATTAGCAAAACTACATCTGCCAAGAATATCAGTGGCTGCTATTTTTTGCTTTGCAAATTGACATGTTCTTGGCTGAAGGACTTAAATCGGAGGGTTTGCATTTTTATTTCTGCTTGTGAACCATGAACACAGTCAAAAAATAAAACTTGCACATCTTTTAATGTCGTTGCTGTACAGAAAAAAAACCTCAAGCAGTCGCAGGCTATCCTCAGGCATGCTGGCTGAGCATGTACACAAGATGCTACTGGGGTTTGGTGTTTGCTTTTTTTTTTTTTTTTAGGAGGGTTGCTCGCTCTCACTGCAGCTAGTATTGGTGGCAGATAGAGAACCCTGGTCTGGAAGCCTGGTGGGATGCTCAGGCAGTCCCAGCGCAGTCCTCCAACGACTCCCAAGGCTGAAACCAGCCCAGCACATCTGTACTTGCAGCAGTTCTGGCAGTGCCAAGCCCCAGCAATCCTGCAAATCAGTCTGATTCTTATAACACATCTTCATCTTTGAAATAGTTGGCACGTGCCCTGAGCATGTGGATGGTTGTCAGAATCCTCTGACATTTGTCCCCTGCTAGAGTGTATTTTCCTCTGCTATGCTCCTGAGCAGCAGGCTTCCTTTGAAGGGATCCCTTCGATCTGCCCACCGTGGCTGCTCCCCTTCCATTGACCTGAGGGCTCAGCAGACAGTCAGCACTGTTTTGAAAAATGACTTTTATTTTTAACTTTAGGAGAAGGCTTGTGGAAGAATTAAATTCGTCAGTCAGGCATTCTCAGGGACGAGGGAACAGAGAGGCTTACCAAAAAAAAAAAAAAAATAGACAAAGGCAGCCCTGCAGATCCAACTGCACTAGTGACTGCGACATAACCAGTTCCGGGATGAAGGAGCGATGAAGGGATCAGGGTAGGGAAACAGCGTGTTCTGTCTGATAATTGGGGCAATGTGATTACAAGTCTAATCTACATCAGCAGTTAAAACCAGACTAAATTAAAGCAACCCTGGATGCTAAAGAATGGACCCAGGGACAAAACCTAAGCTGCTTTTCCATGGGGCGGAAAGGCTTTCCATCAGCAGCAAGACACAGTGCATACGGCCCAGTTACTTAACAGCTCAGAAGACCTAGATTCACGCTTCCCTTAAAGATCTTACAAAGCAAATTCAAGTCCCTAATTATGAACATCCTTAAAACTTGGAGTAACTCAGCCCCAACCTTTGTGGAAGGGCCTGGGTTCCCCCACAAACAAAATTCAGTGCAATACTTGCTGAGATTTTTTTCTGATTACAAACCGAAGGCTGCCGTCTTTATTTAGTGTCAACTGTTTTCTAAAGAAGAATACAAGACTAAACTCACAGTAAATCTCTACCACTCTTCACTAGCTCCCAATGGTAGAAATAACACCCTTGCAACATCCTGAATACCTCCCAAATTACAGTAATCTGCAATTATAAACGACAGTGTTAATGAGGTTTGATTGCCCGTTATTTGTGATGCCACCTATAAATGCCACTTACATTTTACAGCATATTGAAGTTAACAATCTGTTTGAGAAGATCACTAATAGTCAAATGGACTTTTATGAACACCTTTTGGGATTTCAATTTGTTACCTAGAAACCAACCATGGCCACGAAGCATTCATCCTCCGCACCGCAGAGCCGCATCCGTTTGATTCTTCCTGTCACTAGGATTTCCCTTCAGTACTGATACTGATCTTTATGCAAGAGGGCCGGTTTTCTTGATTAAGGAGAGTAGCATCTGAATTTTTATGCTTGACCTTTAATCAACAGTATTTTGGTAAGTCTCTAAGAGGACTAATTGTGTCATTCATACACTTTAGGGGTAATGTGCCTCGCAGAGCGGTACAGAAGGCAATAAACAGCTTTTACAAGAGATTAAACGCCCAAGCACAGCTAAAGCATTTAGATAACTGCAAAAGCCATTTATTGACACTGCTCCGATGTCAAAAAAACACTTGTCTTATACAGTTCTACTCACAAAAAAGCAGCAAAAACCCCCTTACACCATCACTTTTCTTCCTTCCTAAGGGTTCTGTGTTTTTGTCCCAGAAAGTCATCAGTAACTTTTTGGGTGGTTTGCTTAAGAAAACGAAAGGAAAGCTCCAAGGATGACTTTCAGAGCTGTGTTACTTTCAGAGAATGGATTCAGTTTCCCTAAGAGGGGAAACCTTGGACTGACTTGAACCTGGATTTCTGCTTCTTGTCTCAGCAGGAGCACTGATACAATCCATCAGAACGGACCTGGGAGGTACACACCACCAAGTGGAAGCGATATTTTGGGTGCTCAGGGAAACCAATGAACCAAACTGTAGAGGTACTTTTTGGAGAGATGTAGTATAAGAGAAATAGCTGGCAAAACGTGAAGACAAGCTGCTGTAGAGAGGAGGAAATGAAAGACTAGAAAAATGAAAAGTCCAATTCAGCTTATCTGTTTCATCAAGCTTGTCTCGCAGCGGTTGATGGCAATTAACATCTGACAGCTGAAGGCAGCTCATTGCATCGAACAGCGCGGGGGTCACAAATAACAGCCTAAACATTGCGAGAAGCAGTTTCACAGTTGGGAACCTCTCAAAGCCTGTGCTTCCCCAGGCACCGCTTAACGTGCTGAGGGTACAGAGACAGTCAGTGGAGTCGCCTGAGCAGCTCGAACATCTGCAGCATCACACCGGCACAGAGGTGGGTACCCGGGATAACTAGGGCCTCGTTACTTAAGGATGTCATGAACTAAGCCTAAAACAGATGGAGAAACTGAATTTCCTCCACCTCCCAAGAGCTCTAAGCAAAAATTTCATTGCCTTTTTTTTTTTTTTTTAATGCTTCTGAATTTCCAGTCAACAGCCTTTAAAACTGACAATTAAAGAATCTTTGGACAGCCACAAGAGCTCAGTATAAAACATTACTGGTGTCATCTCTTCTGGAGTTATTTTCTAAATCAAAGGGAACCTTTCCTAGTTGGGAGTAGGAGAGTCAAGGCAGGAAAGGATGTTTGAAGAGTGAAGAAAGAAAAATAAACCATTTATGCCAGTGTGTTATTGTCTCTGTCTCGTGACAGATAATTCCCAGTAAACACTCAAACAGCAAGTCCAAACCAAGCATGACTTCTAGGTACACTCAGCACTGAGATAATTGCCAGAGATGGCCCAAGCAGACTGCTTTGAGAAACCTGAGAAAAGTCAGGAAGCAGGTTGCCTGGGTTTAACCCCTTAGTCCCGCTGCCCAGAGCTGCTCTCCGCTTTCCATCAGGCTGGTGCAAGCGTGATGGCAGCACATGCGTGTGCCATGATATCAAAACCTGATGCCCCCCACCAACATACACTGAAGTCAGCTTGTTCCTGAGCTAATACACCCCAGACAGCGGCACGCAGACCAAGGTTATGCCCGAGATGTGCCAGGTCACGAATATGCCCTGAGATGCTGGGGACTTTAACTCCATCCAACTGTCCAGCACATGGTGCATCTCACAGACCCCAGTCTCTGCCTGGGCAGACAGAGGAAGGAGCACGTTTGCTTCATGATGAAATTTCTCTTAACTCAGAACTTCCCAGGGGAACGGGTCAGTCCTGCACCGACACAGCTCGCGGAAGGCTGCAGAAGGCACAGGACTGTGCATTCCCCTGCTCCGCGGGGCCGAGAGCTCACGCTGGCCGTGCCCCTTCCCCTGCAGCACTCTCAGCCCCACCACCATTTGCCTCCACTCCTACACATGGCAGAGGAAATATCGGAGAGATGCTCAGGTTACTGGATTTCTTAATTTTTCTTCCACAAAACATATCTGCATTTACCTTTCAGACCTCTGGGAAATCTTTGTCTCTTTAACAGGTTCCTGCTAGTATGCCGCATCCAGGGGAAGAGAATTAATGCATCCTCTGAACAGGTTAAGTACACAAACCATCACAAAATATTAACACAGATATGAAGCTATTAGAATAAACCCCACTCCATAAACAGACTTTAAATATGGGTAACCAAGATAACAGTAAAATAAAAAGGACACATTAAAGTTATATCCCTTTAAAAAATTAAACAAATCAGTTTTATAGTGATAGGCACTTCAGAAAGCTGATGTTTGAAAGTCTAAGGGCGAGTCAATAAGGCATAGCTAATTGGAGAACAAATTGACATTCATAAGCCGGCATTTAACACGACGACGGTAAACAAGGTAATAGACAGTTAATGCAGTGGACAAGGGTGGTGAACAGAAGCGCCCGGGCTGAGTAATGGAAAAGGACCAATTGAGCAAATTCAAAGCGCAAACACGCTGATTTCAGGCTGCTGAGCAGGGATCGCCAGAGAGCTCACAGCTGTAACAGGCTTACTTGGGTTGTTGTCTTTAAAGAATGAATGTGTCAACCAAAAAGAGAAAAGAAATCTACATAATGGCAAATGAATCCGGGTTACTAAGTGCACATGGTGATAAGGTTCAGGTGGGTAAATACTGATGGCTGCTCAGCACTGAGCGATGTCTGAAATAACAGCAGCAATCAGCCTGCGCTTGGCCAGCGCTACCTAATGGTGCATTATCTTAATATGAAAATTACTAGGAGCCAGAACCCAAAGGAGTCGCTGGAGTTAAGCTCTTCCTACACAGAGGCCCCTTGCTCCTAAAAGCTGTGCTGCTTTCTGTGGCACAGAGACAAGGGGAATCTGGGAATCTTGTGGTCTCAAATCCACAAATGACCCCTTGAACAGGCGCAGATATTAACACTGAAAGGCTCACTGGGGTTTTATAGTTTAGTATTTTGCCAAACGCATGTCCTGAGCGTACACCATTCCTTCTGGATGAACCAATGCCTAAGTCTCAGCATCGCATCCACACTGATGGATTTTTTGGAGACCATGGACCAACCACAGCCATTAAATTATCATAATATTGATATTATGCAGGCTAAAATGGCACAGGACAAGTTCTTCAGGACCTTTTCTTTAAAACTGATGGGAGGGTTTGAGCATGTTTAAGGAAACAAGCAGAGAAGTGATGTTTTCTTGCCTTTCACCCACCGGCGGCACAGCTTTAGGTCTAGGAAGGGAGAAGCAATGAGGACAGGAGATACAAGACAGGGAGAGCCAAGGCTGGAGCTACAGAACTGAGTTTAATTCTCTCACTCCAGGCCTCCAAATATAAAGACTGTGTTCATTCTGAGCAGTTATGAGTAAAATTTTTTTGTAACCAGAAAGTTTTTGATTTCTCAGCAGGACTCAACTCTACCACATCTTACCAGAACGCGCTCAGAAAGTCAAGGTCTGATTTCAGAAGTGTAAAGTGAAATTTTTTTGTTGAAATTTCAGACAAGTTTGATGCTCAACAATACTCGACCAGCTTTTGGCTTTTGTGTTTTCTTTTCCAGTACAGTCATACAAAGGCCTCTTTACCTACTTGTGTATAGACAAATTTTGTACCTTCCATTCTAGTTGCATGCCTAGCAAACATCCCTCTTTCCAATATTATCCAGATAATAGAGAGGAATTTCTCCCCCTACCCCCAGAGGTGCTAGGATGTGTCTAAGTTCTTCACACAGCCCAGCTGGAAGAACCAAGGCCAGACCCCCCGCCCCATGCAGGATGTGCATAATTTTTATCATCTAGCATCTAATATCGGGTTACTCCTCAGCCAGACTTCCTTATCCTATGCCCTTAAGTTAAGCAACCACCACTGCAACAGTTAATACTAACAATTTACATGGCGTCTCAGGCATTTTGTCTACAATTAATGAAGTCCAGCCATTACCAATTAACATCATGCTCTTTACTCCACTCCTCTGAAATCGATTAATGTTACCCCAGCGCTCAAAGGCTCCCATTTGCCCCTGAACAAGCCCGTTCGCCATCCTACAGTTTGGATCAAACAGACAGCTAATGCTTGCTGTACAACTTCAGATTTTTCTGGGTTTGCTATGTGCTTGCGGAGAGAAGACGACTTTCCAGCGCCCTTGGCCAAGAGACTCTTGGAGCGATTTCTTTTGTGAGAGTCTCTGGCTTTGTTTCATTCATTGATTGATCTAGAGCTGCCAATTTAGGGCTGCACAGGAATTTCTGCAGACACTATCTGCTGTTACCTTGGCCCACAGAGACATCTTTTGGAGCCTTTCTTGATTAACACATTTCCTCACAACTCGGAATTCTAGACTTAGAATTCAAGGCAACTATAACGCAGACAACAAACAATGCTGCTGCTAAATGCCAACCATTTTTAGTACCGATGTTTCAGATGTTAAACCCGTTCTTGGATCCCATTACTCCAATTTCAATCACTTTACCATCTTCAGAAGAGTTTTCCCAGTTTCCACCAGAAATTTTGTTTTGTTGGGTCTTTTTTTTAAACCTGACAAACTTCCTTGCCGCCCTCCCTGCGACAGATTGTATAAAACCGTCTTCCCCAGTGCCTTTGCTCTTCAGAAACTTGGATCCCATCCAATCCCAGTTTAGCCTTTGAAGACCCTTAAATATACCCACAAGACACTTTTTGTCATCAAAGAAACATTTTTGTGTTCAGACAGTCCTCAAAATAGATCTGGGAAGATTTTTAGCTCTGTCTATATTAGGGATGACTACACCAGCGTGGATAGAAGAAGCAGCAGCTTTTTGCAGCTGAATAGGCAGCTTTTCTCCTCCCCAGCAATTTGCAGCTGTATTTGGGCTGTGTGATGAGCAGTGTGGAAGCTGCATCACCAACAGAAAGAAAGGCTTTTGCAGTGCAGGAGACTGTCCGATGTGTTTCCTCTATGTGTACGCAAGAAAGGCAGACGTGAGGAAGGCAACTCCAGCACGACAGGCTCCGCTGTACATTAATGATAACCTCATTTATTTTCGCTGGTATACAATGCGCTTGTAAGGCTAATATTGATAGTTGTCTGAGTCTCTTAAAGCCTGCAAATTAACTAACTACACACAACTAAATTACGGAAAGACAGTTGTGAAGGATGCTGTCTCCAGAGCATTGACTCAGGTAATTGATGACAATAGTTTCCTTTTTAACTGGTTGCTGCTCCATATAGCGGGAGCAGCATGAATTGCATATCCTCTATTGCTAAGTGACAGCTAAGACTAAGCAGATGCTCACTAGGGTATTATCCCTTCTGCAAACAAATGATAATTGCCTTCATAAGCGACCTGACTCACAAGGAACTGCGTGGGCTGGGCCATCTACTCTGAATTTCTTCTCCACCAGACAGGACACGCAGGGACTCTCCCTCGCCTCTGTCAACTCAAGAAGGATCTTGCTGGGGTTAGTGAGACTGTACCTGCTCAGAGGTGATAAGGGGAACAGAGGATGTGGTCCTGGCATGGGGAAAGCTAGAGACCTGCATCCAGGATATCCTACTGGAAAGTCCCAGTCTTGGGAAGGGATGGCAGCGACCCCGTGGCTTTTGCACACTATGCGATTCTTTGTCCACTGGCCCAGAATAAGGACGTAAGGAAGGAACAGAGGATGTGGTCCTGGCATGGGGAAAGCTAGAGACCTGCATCCAGGATATCCTACTGGAAAGTCCCAGTCTTGGGAAGGGATGGCAGCGACCCCGTGGCTTTTGCACACTATGTGATTCTTTGTCCACTAAGAGGGGAAACTGGCCCAGAATAAGGACATAAGGAAGGGCTTGGCAGGAAGTCATGAGAAGCATAAACCTGCATCTCTGAAGACAACAGGGATGCTCCCACACCACAGCCTTCTTGAGCATCATTTGGCAAACTCCTCACTCTGAGTTTGTCACGTGCATTTAAGCATCCGACTGCATGTGTGCACCATAACCTGTGGCACATTTCTCACCCATTTACTTTCACCACTATGGTCCCTTCTGAGCTAAATAAATTACACGGCACCAACTGAGCCAGGGCACCCACGTTTTCCTTGCTGAGAGCGAGCAGGCTCTCTGCAGGGAGATTGCTCCCATTGCCGCTGCCAGATCCGAACACCTCCAGCCGAGCCCCGTGCAGCATGTCAGTACCAAACCCAGACTGGGACTGTCCGAGCAGACTGCCCAGCCCAATAGACTGGACACCCCCAGCAGCACCCCCAGTGACAAAAGGCCTTTTCCCCCAAATAATTTCCAGTTCAGCAAAGCTCCAGAGGGGCCTCTGCGTCGCTGCAGCCCTGCTCCGCACGCCCCAGGCATCGCCCGCGGCGCACAGACAGTCGGAGCACACCAGACATCGCACCTCGTGAGAGGCTGCTCGCCCAGGGGTGAGCCGCAGCAAGGCAACTCTTAGGAGAGAAGTACGCGTGCTGGGATATAAAAGCTCTTGACGTTTCTTTTACCCAGAGTTAAAGTAAGGACTGCATAGGGGGAGTTCATTGTTCTGTTTTCATAAAGTCATTTAAGTAGCAAATGGCCCCTGAAACTGATACTATGATTTGAGTCATGTTGGAAGACATATTGAATTAATGATGCAGGTGTGGGTGGTTGTTCCAAAAAACTTTTTTATAGCAACAGTGGGAGAGGAGAAGGGGAGGGAGGGAAGTTAAATGAAAAGATTTGGTCTATGTTATGTTTTTCTAATATTTGAATTTTAGCTAAGATTACTCTTTCTCCTCTCTTTAATATATTGTTTTAAATAAAAAATGCTAATAAATCTTGAGAGAAATATGTCATAGTGGAGTTTAAAAACTGTAGTGCAATATATAACAGTTCATAAAATATTCTATTCAAATAGCCAAAATTGTAGTGCATTTGGACCAGAAGTAGTTAACTGCAGGAACAGCATTTTATTAGCTACTAAAATTAAGAAAGAGTACTGCTGTTTCACAGCCAGATAATTAAGTACCGTTTTCTCTTTTTTAATACTATAAAATTAAACTTCCTGTTTAAATGGCCTGGTGGGGACTGTAGGCAAAGGGTCGTCTGATGAGCCCTCCGGGCAAATCCAGAAACACAACATAGCACTTATTCACACAAGACTTTAACAGGGTGGAAAACACTGATTGCGGAAAAAAATGCTGCAGTAAGCGAAAAATTGCAGGTAATAAATCAGAGATTCATTTTTTTTTCACATCATTTTGGCTAATCCATTAAATCTCAGTGCAAAGGAATCTATCAGGAACAGAAGCCACTGCCCTCACTTCTGCGTCTCCACATGTTATTAAAGCTGTACGAGCAGTGAAAGAACCCAATTAAACCCAGCGCATTGATGAGATGTTCCCATCACGCCTGGCCCACCAGCCTCCCCTGGCTCCTCTTTTGTTAGTGACAGTTTCACTCTGTTCCTTAGGAGGGATTACACCCCAGAGCTTCATGAGGGCAAAAGTTTTCCCCATGTTATTTACAATGCATTTTTCACACTCAGTCTCTCTCTCAACATCTTCTCAAAATTAATTATTAATAACAGAATACTACCTAGGTTAACAGCCTATGGTAGGTGCACTTCTTTCACCCACCAATCTCATCCTGCTATGAATCCATAAGCTGTGAAAGTTTTGACTGAGAAGCACAAACACTGCAAAGAATCATCCTGACTTCTCAAATATGAACATGAGCTCCGCCAGTCCGTAATTAAACTGCGAATTCACACTATGCAGCACGTTATTAAACGAAAGATTGCTGTACAAAGCAGGCGAGAGTCTCACCACTAACCGCCCAGCCCCGTTCCGTAATTAAACTGCGAATTCACACTATGCAGCACGTTATTAAACGAAAGATTGCTGTACAAAGCAGTCTCACCACTAACCGCTCAGCCCCGTTTCTGTATGTCACAGGGCTGTTTTTACGGGTTCACATCTGAGGTGTGAGCTGCGGATGCAGCAGCGCAGGGCACTGCTGGCGTGCGCCCCGCAGCATCCCCCCAGGGACGGAGCCCGTCCGTGCCTTGAGGAGCTGGTCTCAGCAAGCCGGTGTTCTGTCCCGCAGATCAGGGAGCTGCGCTCCTGGCTTGCTCACTCACAAAAAGCCAACCTACTGTTACATTTACTGTTCGAGTTGCATTTTACTTTCTATTAAAAGCTGGAGAGGTTAAAATCACCCATGGAAGCTCACTAAGCAATCAAATATTGTCCTCAGTTGTACCAAACACAACTAGTGCAACTGCTGCTGGTCTGCTCCAGTATTTTACACTTTGTCCAAACCCACATGCCAATAAAAAACTGCCATATACCACAAAATTACCAAGGGAAATAACATTATGTTAGGACACTTCTCCTCTTTGGCCATCTCCAGCGTCATTAGCAAGGAACCTTTAGCAATATCCAAACTTATTTTCCTGGTTTAACTTCAGGTGTACGGTTTTGGCCGTTCTCACGTGTCCCACTTTACCAGCCCCAACTGTCCGCAGGATACAGTAGCTGTGAAACTTTATTGAAGGCTTTGCTTGCAAAATCCTTTTGTGCATTACGGTAACGTAACACCACATTTTCATAGCGAAATACATTTCAAACCTTAAAAGAGAAAATAAAGTCTTTTATGTTGCTATTAAGTTTGAGTAAAGCCTGGTTATCAGATTTCATCCCTCTGTTCTTCGCGGGCCGTCGCATCAGATTGCTCTCCAGATAAGCCCCCGAAACTGCGGGATCTCCCGCGTGCATCCTGCGCACGGCACTACGGGAAGAGACTGAACACCCGAACCATGCGGCAGTGCTTTGCATTAGAGCAATAACAAACTGCTCCTAGAAGTAAAATCACACTAGGTAATGTTTAGTCTCATCTAATCTAATATGGGTTGCTAATGGGCTCTGATCTTGCTTGTATATGTAAGGAACTCCTTCCAATGGGTCAAGTGCTGGGGTTAGCTTTTGCATTTCATTTGGAGCGCTCAACACTTGATACCCAGTCGCTCAGTACGAGCTACTTCTCAAATCAAATATCAGGATATGAAAATACAACAGTTCTGAACTAATACTCTAATATTTTTTTCTACATATTTCCTATTTTCCACAATTTTTTCACACATTTGTTTCACTCTACACTCAGATAATTTTTCCCCAGTTTGATTCACGTGGTTCTCAGCTGTATTTGACTCTGTCAAACTGCGATTGCAACGCTACACACAGCGCTGAGAATACAAGCTGGCAATATTCATCAGGTTCATAGACACAGAACAGCTTTTTGATACAATAGGTCATGTGGCAGTACGTATAGCTCTGGAAATGCAGTATTACAAAATTATTGTTGAAATTGTAACAATAGGTCATAGATCAAAAATGTAATAGAAGTAGACTAAAGGGATTAAAAGGGATCATGCTTTATGTCAGACTACTTTTGAATTAGATGATCAAGAACTGTCACCAGTTTGGTTCAACCAATGGATTAACAGCAGATAAAGTATCTGTCCTGAGACTGGCACGAACTTTACAAACATCTTCAGTATTGTGTCTCTTCCTCTTCTCCCCTTTTCCATAGTTGTAAGCAATGCTATATTCATAGAAGAATTCTCTGAAAATTGTTTTCTCTCACCATCACCACATACAGCGGGTAGCAGAGCCAAATGGTTTTAGAAGTGAAACGCCCAGCTCTCGAGAAGCCTCCCTGTGCAGGCAGGTGAGATGAGATCTGGTTAGCCACTGACAGCTCAGGGCAGCTCTACTGAAAGTTTCTTTTCAATTCAGGAACAGACAGACTTTCAGTGAACCCAAGATAAATTTCAAGCCCCCAAACCACACAGGCATGGGCAGGCTGGGGGAGTTTCTGTGCGGAATTTTAGGGTTCATTAGCACAGTGAAAGACCTAAGAAACGGCAACTCATACGAAGTCCCTGAAATCTCCCAACCTCCTCCTACCACCAACTGCTGCTCCAGCTGCTACCTGCCTAGGTGGAACCAAGTTTTCATCTTTCTAAAACTCTTTTTTATTGCCCAGACCCCCTCCCTTCAGCCATGCTCTTTTCTGAATGCCAGGCAAACAGAACAGTAATCTCCGCATGAGACTCCCTAATTGGCAGCAGAGCCCTGGCCCAGCCGACATCTGCAGCTGGTTTCGGTGATAATAAATCAGGGGCTGGGGGTTTCGGCATGGCCAGCTGCCAAGGAGCTTTCCTTCCCCCATTTAGCCAAGAAACGGGAGGACAACAGGAGGACTGGGGCAGCTCGGGTGCACAGAGGTGGTTAGACAGGGAAAAAACAATCGGAGATATCTACAACCCACCGTGGGTCTCCACTTAGACCTGCAGATGTCTAAGCCATGAGCTGGACCATGTCACAGACCAGGCAGCAAACGCCTTTCTTCCACCCTGAGCAGCGACTGGTCCAGGAACCCTTTACACCAGCCCTGTGTTTGCACTCGAATGCCTTGTGTAGCCTCAGGGGGGGTGAGGCATTTTGCAACCTGCATTCACAGTTCCAGCCATCACAGCTAGTCTGGTCCCAGCCCCTCCTTCAGCCTGAGCACCTTGTCACCTCATCCTGCAGCTCCTGTTGGGGCAGGTTCCCCCACCCCTGGCACAGTCTTGTACCGTTATTGTCAGTGTTGTCTTCTGTAGTAAATGTCCATCACATTTACAAGGTCACAGTTACTGTCAGTCTGAATCCTGTTATGGAAGCAACAAACTACACCTCTGCAGTGCAAAATCACTGAAGAACGTGGAAGAGTGATTCAGTTATGGGAGAATTTAGTCCTTTAAAACCCAGTAATAATCATTAGCACAATTAAGAACGCATCTGCCACTTGCTGCAGTGCCACCTGTGACCACTGTAGACAATCAGGTATTGCACTACTTGGAAGCAGTGATTCACATTTGCAGAAATAATATCTGCCAGGAAGTATTTCTTGAGCTTATGTAAGCTCTCAAAATCTATGGAAGGAGCTGTGCATGATATCCTGTTTGAAGGCATTTCTAATTTAAATTAATGACCTGAAGGATATCTCAAGGCAATAATGATCTTACTGTACTAAACCCTGCAATAGCTGAAATGAATTATAAATTCCTCTAACTGATTTAGTGGTTAACATTCTGAATCACAGCTAACCCATGCAATGCTTTCTGAGTTCCAGCATCAGATTAGATGAAACTATATAGGCTGTCTTCAGCCTCCCTGGCTGGTTTGGAACAGTCGGTGAGAAATGTTCTCCTCCTGAGTCAGTGGGAAGCACAGCAGCCCTGGAGGTGATCAGCCCAGACTTCTGGGAAGGGAACCACGTCTCCTCCAGCACCTCATTCCCAACACGCAGCTCAATATTGATGCTGGAGCGTCCCAGCAGCAGAGAAATGGACTTGTGGACACCAAGTAGGAAGGCGAGCTCACCAACAAGGTGAGATCTGCCCCTTACAAAGACTGGAGATTTGTCACTGACTTAATAAAAAGCGTGATTGGACTAAACAAGAAACTCCTGAAAGTTTACATAGCACACACCGCTCGC
>NW_010103310.1:13365-24830 GCF_000699245.1 Pterocles gutturalis | reverse complement strand
ATTCCTGCTCTGGTGACGATTTGCACATTTGTAAGTCCATACATCACATGTATACAGAACACAGTAAAAAATAAGATGGATAAAATTTCCCTTTGAAAAGACGTAGAACCAAATTGCCCCTGAAAAAGGTGCTTTCAGCAGCTGAGAAAAGCTGTCTGTTATTTCACTTGTGGACCAAACGGCACGTGAAGCCACTGGTCAGGACTTGCATTTGTTTCATAGACATTATGATGAGGATGCAGGTCTTCCTCACTGTACCATCTAAGGGGTTTATAGATTGGAACAACCCATTTTGTACACCATCTGCATTTTCTCAAATTTTGATATTTCTTATTCTGTTCAAGACACAGTAAACAAAGGATTTACTCTAACCACAGCCCTACTTTAATCTCTAAAGATATTATTAGTATCAGGTTCTGTGCTCCGTTATGAACTTAAAGGACATACCAAGCTGTCAAACGTGACTTACTAGAAGTATTAGCAAATCCACAACCTATTTCTGAGTGAAATCTCAACAGGTTTATTGTTGTGATACCTGACTGGGAGGAAGTCAGTGTTTGCAACTCTGCTTCCTTTTGAGCTGAGCCGGTTTGTTTGAACCCCTAATTCAAAACACAGCTTTAACTTGTCCAGCCCACATGGTGAAGAAAAAAAAAACCCCACTGGTATAAGCAAATCACCAGTACTTAATAATTAATTATTAACAAGAACCTCGGAAAAGTGGAAGCACTAAGCTGCGTGTATCTCTGGCTACAGCCCCCTTATGAGACACTGCTCATTCTCAGCGCTCTTTTCACTGTTTTCTCTACCTCTGCCTAACAGCACACTTCAACGTGAAATCAAGTAAAATCCTAGAGGTATCAGGATGCCACGCAGCAGCCACACAACGTAAAAATCTTCCCATCTTGTAAATGGCTAATTTATTTTCCTTGTTCCTCTCCTTCCTAGTGTATACTTCACTATTTTAAGGCACTTTTCTCAGGGACAAACTTTGTCTCCCATTATTTCTAGCCTGTACCCAGCGTTGAAAGCCTGAAAAAAAATGATAAATTAAATGAGAAGGAAATGTTTAAGGGTTCCTATTCATAACAAAAATACTTAAGGCAGCTTGGGCCATGAATCTTCCACAAGCAAGTTGAGATACACATAAAGAACCTGATTCAGAAAAGAAGTGTGGAGGACTTTCATGGATGCCTGCTGTTCAGTGGATTTATAGGGGTAGAAGCTGGTATGTGGGTAGAGTCCAGGCAAGTAATTAGTTCCTTGCAGAACTTGAACATGGAGTGAGCTTTTCCCAATTGTTCAAAGGCTTCTTCCCCAATAAGCAGGTCTGCTTTCACATTGTCCAGTGTCTGCTTGCTCCATGGCTGAACACTCCGCTGAACCAGTTGCCCCTTGTGTGTGAAGATTAATGAGTGATCAAGTCCAGGTTTTTCATCAGGGGAGACACGTGCATCTAATTAAAGGATTCAGAAACCTGGCAGAAAAGTCCCATGGTGTTTTTCAAAGCCACCCAAAGTTTTTGTTTGGTTTAATTTTCCAGTTATGCCCAGTTAATAGGGATTAGCTCGCAAACCTCATTTACCTTTTTCTACCTATGTCAGTTCTTGAGTTAATGTAGTGGGGAACTGTTAGATCCATAAATCCTGCAGATTTAAATCATGTGTTTACCCAGGGAACAGGAATAGGCCTGGACTATGGCAGAGCGGTGCCCCTGTCATCGCGTCTCACTCCGACACAGAGGACCACCTTTCGGCTTAGGGCCCCATCATCTGTCCTTCCAGCTCTGATGATTTTCAACGAATGTCAACTCCTGCCAACAAACCAAGGTTCCGGGATTTTTTTTTTAGTCCTGGAACCCACAAACTGAATCAGGACCACCCATTTTGCATAAACAAACAAAAACAAGCAGAAATTCTACCAGAACAGGTCAGATTCGGACAGAAATGTTTAAACTTCCTTTTACAGGCTGGTGAAGATCTTGCAGCTCCTTTCTGCATGTACACTTCCACAGAGCAGAAAGGTCCTGCTCAGAGCCCCCCCACAATCAGCCCTGCCACAAAGGGAAGCTCCTTGCCCTTTGCACATTTCCTGACACAACAAAAGAATAACACATTACTGTAGATAGTTCACTGAACTGCTGCAAAACAAGTCTGAGAAGTCAAACTTCTGCTCAGGAGACAGCAGAGTCCGAGCGCTCGCGTGTGCCAGCTTGGGGGTGCTGGATAACCAGACCTGGCCAGAGTCTAAGGACATGTTAACCAGCCTGAGTCTGGGCCAGGGAGGGGAATAAAACAAACTTTAATCCTGCATAAAACAAGGAAACATATTCATCCTTAATCTGAACCACCTCAACATTCAGCTGTGCTGAGCACCAAGGCCTTCATGTATAATATCTCCCAACGTCCAAATTTGCCTGGACTTTCAATTATCCAGACAATAATGAAAACATGTTGGCGAGGCAAGCATCGGGTTACAATCACAAATTCTTACTTCAATAACAGCCATAAAACAGAGACCTAAAGCATGTTTTTTGCTTTTTTTCCAAACATTAGCAACTCATCTGATACTTAGCCCAAGGATCCAGTTTCCTGCAAGCTGATGACATGCGAGACCACAACCCTGAGGCTGATATTAAATTATACATATATACATATATAAATATACAGAAAGAAAACCTGTGAAATTACAGACACAGATGTGTTATTGGTGTCATAATTTTTTTTCCATTAAACACCGTATTAGGTTTATCCCCTTTCTATACTTGAAAATCTTCACATATAAAAGATGAATAGCAACTTCTTAAGGGGATCCCTGTGGTTTAACCTTGTTACAGGAGGTCAAACGCAACATACAAACTATATTGGTACAAAGATGACTGTAAAATGGAATTAGCCTTTTGCTCTCTGTTCAAATGGAAAGGAAGCAAACCTTCACATTTCTGAACCACTCCTGCTTCAGAACCCCAAAAGGGACTTGTGCACATGGGGGTTGGAGAAGCTTGAAGAGCACGTTTTGTAGAGACAGAACTAACAACGCGACACCCGGATCCTGACCAGCATGATGTTACTCTTTTGAAATACTGAACCATAACAATTTAGGTTTGGAGTAGTCCACGTTCACTGCTGACCCCCAGCTTTAATGACTTGCTGCTCCCCTCACACATACAGGACTAACCTGCCCAGCTAAGATGGGTACAAGCTTCTCTGGCAGCACTGTGGTCTTCTGCATGGCAGAAAGATGAGACTCCTTTAAACCTAAAAAAAAAAAAAAAAAAAGGAAAAAATTACTCTAAGAAACAGAGGTGGTGAAAAGGGGTGCTGGAAAGAGAACTCAACTTCCTGTCCTTTCTTGGCCACTCTCCCAGCCCTGCGTTCTCCCCACGACATCAGCTGGGGAGGCAGGCAGCGCACCAACTCCTGACACCCCATTTTTCAGGAGGCTCTTATCTCCAGTCTGGAGGGGCATATCCAAAGGTTCCCTTTCACTTTCCTACAGCCCGCTTCAGACCTCCCACAACCCCAGCTTCTCCCATCTCCCCAAGCCTCCCCGTACAAAGGGCTGGAGAGCCTTGCACCGCAGGGGCACGACGCATGCTCCCCAGCCCAAGCCACAGAGCTCCAGCTCATGGAAGTTCCTCCCCACACCTACTACCACACACAGAAGCAAATCTCTCAAAACCCCTCTCACTGCAGCAGCGGGCAGTGCGGAGGAAGCTCTTTGGGTTCCTGGAGGAAAGGCCTGGACTCACCAGGCAAAGCTCCAGCAGCACAGAGCCTCCGTGGCACAAGGAGCATTGACAGCAAAGGGACAGAGGTGCCAGCACTGTGGCTGTATCAGAGCTTCCCCCCACCCAGCCCCTTCCCCAGCCAGCAAACAACCTGCAGCTCACCTGAGCCTCTCCCCAGTTAATTAAGTTCATTCTTTGTCTGCTAGATTAAACTACAACCTAGAGTGCAGAACAATTAGGTCCATGGTGAATTTAAAAAATTCTTTCTCACCTCTATTAAACCACCATTGCTAACACCATAAGGAGGAAGGGGGCACTGCTAAGTGATTTGGGATATTACTGATACTCTAAAAATCCAGGACCTTTTAACCAACATGCTGCAGGGATTTGGTGCAATTAGGGCTGAGAGCCCGTGCCCCAGGTTTGGACCAGATTTGTTGGCTGCTGTGAGATCCTGTGGCTGAGGAGCACGTCCTACAGCAAGAACATCTCACAAGCAGCCCAGTACAGAAAATAATTCCCACCATAATAATTAATACCTCCAGATAGAGACCCTATCAAATGGCATCCCAAGAGAAATGTTAAATCATTATTTTCTCATAATGCCCTCGGTAGCGTATCCACTGGGATTCCATAAGGAAAAACTTCCTTCTCCTCCAGATGCGTAGCAGGCAAGACATCTGCAGGCCTTATGAATTTTACAGTCATACGAACAGAAACACAAGCGTTAAGAACTTCCAAAGGAAGACACCAGCAGCAACACAATAAAGATCTTCATTATTTTTCCTTGACGTTTTCATGACAGAATTCATGTTGAACATAAAAAAAAAGCATAAGGCATGTTTACTGGATGTTTTATAGTTCAATAAAACATAAATAAACAGCTTTTTAGATCAAAGCTACATAAATAAGGAAGCACTGTGGCTTCTGAGACCAAACTAATATATCACATAATCTGAAGTTGAAAGAAGTACTCCTGGCACTCCAGCTTTACTCCGGAGGAATCCCACCTTAAAGGCATAGTGCCTAACTTGCATCTGACTTTTTACTTTTTAAGTATTTTAACAAACAAGTACAATTAAGGTATTTTGGTTTTTAGAATACCACCACCTGTCTTGTGAAGCCTTTTGTGACGAGATTCTTAGCTTCTATAAATAAAACAACTAAAAAAAGGAGCTAACCGTTGCATTTCCAGGAGAGCTCAGGGTGGATTTTCTGTGTGTACAATCCCACTGCCCGAGCTCTACATTTGTCACAAGCGGTCAGCGCCAACGTAAAAGATCCAGCTTTCCTTTTTTTTTAGTGCTATGGGTATCAGTCAGCTTTGGATCATGTCCTGGCCCTTCTGAGCAGCGTAAGTCACTCCAAATAGCACATGGATAGAACAGGAGAGTTCTCTCTAAACTCTCACCCTCCTCATGTCTTCCTTCTTGCCCTTTTCTCTCTGCTGGATGCAAACCTGAACCTACAAGCAGAACAATAACTGGACTCACAAGGTCATCTCACTGGTTTTACTCCCACTGGTCTTGTTACACACGTGAGTATTTGTAGGGCTGTGATTATATGTGATGCCATCAACCGTCGCAAATCTGTACACAGACCAGTGTCTGGCTTAGTCATCCACAAATCCAAAGCCGAGTATAGTTTGGTTGCCATCCTGATAAACCTTTTCTATGTCAGTTCAAAAGAACAGCACACAACATGTGTGGACTTTTTATTAGGGCCATACTTTGGTTTGCGCCAGAAAAAACTCAGTGCATACCTGCACACATATTCCAGGATCTTGTGTGGTTTGCTTTTCCATTCCTGCCAGAAACTGTGTGGATTGTGACTTTTAAGCATTATTGACGATCATGCCTCAGTCTGTTTCCTGGTCTGCCTTTTATATTGCGTTCTTCGTATGGCTATAGGCTTCTGCAGTTATTTTGGTCCCATCTCTCCTAATATGGGGTAGTGGGAACTGAAAATACCACGCAGAGTTCGTCTTGGAATGCATTTATTAATCTAATGCCAGGGCACTGATGGCCGTTCCTAAAAATAGGCATACTCCCAAGACCAGGACACCCCTTAAACAGAACAAACCCAAAGCAAAACCTTCCCCGTGGTTCACACAGGCATGTGCGCACACACACATCCCCACGGACACACGCAGATCAGACGCGCGGGTCCCCGGCTGTGGTGACACCGATGTGTCCCTGTGGCCGCAGAAGCAGAAGCCCCTGTGCACCCAGGAGCTGCTGGGGGGGGTCCGACTGCCGACAGCGCACGTGAACCCCCTTTTGCCCGTCCTTGCAGCAGAAAGGCGTTGCCAGAGGATGGACATCTGCCTCCCCCAGCAGAGCCCAGGGCACAGGGGTTTGCAGGAGGAAACCTCTCCTGCTGCCCCCCATGCTGGGGAAGCAGCGTATTCCAGAGCAGTCAAAAAACCAAGAAAGTCTGGTCAACCTCAATATCTCAACTTAAAGGCATCGAGGAAGCCCCACGGATGATCCAGGGGGGTTTGGAGAGGTGCCCCTCGGTTAGCTGAGCCCACCCGGCTGGTGGCCTCTGGCGTGCTTGGGGGTAGAGACTCAGGACTGTTTTACCAAGCGAAAAAGAGTCGCCCTTTGCTAAGGATTCCCACCTGGGCTGGAAGTGCCATCCTGGCAGTAGTACAGCTCAGAGTGACACAAACCCTCTCCCCTGTCAGATTCTCAGTAATTCCAACGCATCCATGGCCGAGCAGCAAACCTCGCCGCGGTCCAGGCTCTGCTCCAGCCTGAAGGATTCCCAGGTCACGCTCGCTCAAGTGTACAAATGGAAACAGCGCTTTCCTGACTGCCTTTGTGGTGACTGTGCCCAGCACCTGAAGACCAGGCTGTGCTTTTTCTGCCTCACACATCATCACCCTCCGCCTGAATTAACTGGCAAGACTGGTGATGATGCGTGAGGCCAAACAGAATCCAGCCCCAGCTGCCAGGGATGCCTTGGCTCCGCCGCGCTGACAGGGCTGGAAAAAAACCACAAGCGGATCTTAGAAAAGTTGGATCCTGAATCCCTCCAATGAGTCTGAGCTGCAGGACGGGGCCCCCGAGATGCACAGGCTGGGGGACACGGAGGGATGAACGATGGCTGCACCCCAAAGGTGCTGGTGGGGGGTGAGAGCTGTGCGGTGCCTGCGGCGGCGAGGGGACAAGGGGGTCCTCACCTGCCTGGGCAGCCCCGCGTCTCAGCCTCCTTCCCGCTGTCGTGGGTATGGCAGGGCAGAGCGTGGGAGATGGGAGGGAGTGGTCCTGCTTTGGGTGGGCATTTGCTTCGTGTCGGTCCTGCTCTGGGTGCTGGAGCGAGGTCTGCGCTGGGACGGTCAGCACGGATCTACAGCCTGGCCTGGGGAACACAGAGAAAACACAGCGGGTCAGAGGATGCAGGAGGAGGGATGACTCCCACCATCACCTTCAGCATCCCTGAGGAGCCCACAGTCCTGCAGCAGGAGTGTCCGGTCCCGCCGCACTGAGCAGGGACACCCCTCTGCACTGATGGCCGCGGTGCTGCGGACAGGCCAGGTTGTCCCTGTGCACACTGGGGTGGGTAATTTTATACCAAATGTGCTTGTCTAAAAATATCTGACTTCTGTGTTTTTTGACCATATGCCCAGGATCATGAAAATTTTTCCGTAGGAAAAAAAAAAAGCTGAAAAAAAACCTCCTGAAACCCATAACATCTTGGAATGATTTGACCACTTTCTTCTTAGGACATTCTCTCCTTTTTATAACATGATGGGGTTTCTCCTGAATTTAAAACATCAATTTGGCCTAACATGAGGAGAGTGTTCATTCTTCCAAACCATAAAGATCAGACACTATAAACTGTTGTTTCTTAAATGTTTCACGGCAGAAGGCATTCAAAGCATAACATTAACACAAAGTTTTTCTGTAAAACAATCTGGGAAGTGTAATCTCTGTAAGAGGTTTTTTATGCACCATGGCTAATTGTTCCTGACAGTATGACTTTACATCGGGCATTTTTTGCAAATTCAACACCATTCAAACTTTATGGCAGGTAATATTCATTACAACATGCTAAAATCCTGGCCATGTCTAAATTACTGTTGCAGAATGATGGCTTTTTTTTTTTTTTTTTTAAACTACAAAATATTGGGAGCAAATTCTCTCCTGTCTTGCACCTTGTACCACTAGAGAGAACTTCCCGAAATTCTTCCACAGCAGAGTTCCACATTGAGTCATAAAAGAGATCTTTACACATTTTGCTACATCAGAGAGCGAAGGGCGTTGCGGTGGGCCAACGCCGTGTGCTCTGCCGGTGCTGCTGGAGCCATGGGGCCACCACAGGCTCCTGGCATCTTGGCAGCAGGAGGGATGGAGGAGGGTGGAGACGTTTCTAGCCTTTGAGGCTGAACACGTGACTCCTTAAAATTCAAATTCAAAAATTCTTTTAAGTGGTTAAGTTGTGTTTTATAAGAGAATCTGAAACACGGAGCAGGGACCTGAGAACGCATGCGCAGGCTGACGAGCTTCTGCAGAGCTTTGCTCAAGCCCAGATGAGCCAAGAGCATCATGTGGTTCAGGCTCTTGTCCCCAGACATCACTTCTAACTGCACAACCCGATAGTCCGTGGAGGAGTTTCACTCCCCTGCTGAGCACAGAGGAGGATTCCCCTCGCGAGGTGGGTGCCAGGAACGAGGCAGTGTGGTGTGTGCCCTCAGCCTCACACTCCAGACTCCCTGAGCTTTGCTCTCCTGGCTGCGTTTCACAGCTGGAACCACAGGCCAGGTCTCAGAGTCCAAAACCAATTATAACAAAAGAATCTCAAAAACAGTTTCACTTGGTTAAAAATCCTGCCCGTGCTTTAAATCGGTGCCACGACTGCCAGGCAGGCTGCTCTGAACAGTAAATCCAAGATTTGCTTCTCTGCTTACAGTTTGCAGCATTCCTAATCTGCATATTTGATTGAAAAAAATGCCAAATAAAAGGTAACCATCTGAAATACAGATTGTGGAGCGCAGGAGATAAAAAGATGCATAACTGTTCTGTGTGCCCAGCATTCAATACAGGGACTTCAGCACTCAGAGATGCACCAAGTTACAAAAGCTCTGGGTTTTACTGGAGTAAATGTTCATTTTGGGAACAAAGAGAAGCAATCCCCTGTGTTGTTTTCTCTTGCATATCCCCACAGCAGGAGTGCATCGATATACCTACACCATCCTGCATCATTAGAACAAGGTTGAAAAGCCTCATACATAAGGAACAGTCACTTTCTGAGGATTTCTTACAAGAAATTCTTCAAAGCCACAAAATGAAATCTGGAGAAGGCTGGTCCGTCCCTGGCAAAATCCTCAAACTGCATCACTCGAGGACATGGTGGGGTGCTACAAGGAGAGTCTTTCTCCTGCTATGACCATGACAAGGGTTTCTGATGTCCCTCTAACCATTGCCATAGATTTTACTCTCATCCACATCCTAGGGGTCAAGTTATACAGGAATGGGGACTGTGGTCCAGCCCACTTTGCCCGGCTGAATTACTGGTGTATTAGCTCTGATTCACACACACACATACGAAAAAACACCTCTCGTCCAACTCACTATACCTTATAAAATATGGGTTATAAAAACTTTATGGAGCCTGTTCCTCCGAGGGGCTCATTCCAAAGCGCACTACGCAAAACCCAACTCTTTTATAGGATGGCAGAAAAGGGCTCAGTCTATGCAGAGCTCCTCGTATGAATCAGAAACAGGATCGGGCTTCCAAACGGACCACACAGCCTTGACCGGGTTGCTTCAAGGGCAGCAAATGAATTTGTGTCTGAAGTAGATTGACAAGTGAGAAAACACTACTCCTTTCTAGTAGAGAGCCCTCCTCACCCCACCTATGCACAGTTCCACCGTTAAGGTCAGAAAGAAGGTGACTGCATGAAGCATTTCATCTTTTGCTGCACTCTCCCCGTACCCTCTCTTTGGTTTATCTGAGAATCACTCACCACATCCACTCCCAGCACTTTCTGGGGATAATGACCTTGATCTGTGTGAGCGATCACACTGTCCTCCCTGCTTTTGAGTTTTGGTATCAACGTTGCTTCAGCCATCGCCCTACACTTCCTCTTTGAAGATACACCAAACAGGACGCAGCAGGTTTCTCAGGGGCCTGTCGCAGCAGCAAGGATTCTTTGGCACTACAATAAGTTTAATGATAATAAAGAGCACTACTAACAACAACATTACAGACCCTCATGCTATATCTGGCTTTACTCTCATAATTTCTGAACCAGATTCTGAATTTAGGTGATCTGGACTAGTTCACCGTCAGATTTATTCTACACTTCTTCAGCAAATCGGTTTTCTTGCTGTGTAGCTGAATTATTCATTATACTTTTTTCTAGGATGGAGAAGTTACTAAAAGGTTTCTTTCTTGTATAAAGCATTTTCATGTTGGAGTATTAATTTTTAAAATCTCCTGTAAATCCACAGTACTTTACAGCTGTTTGCCCAGCCTTTTTCAAATTTATCATCAAAGCTTTGTGAGCGTGCATGCACACGCACATATATAAATGTACACAAACAGCTGCTCCTGTATTTAGTCCTTACCTTTCTATTCTGATTCTTGCTCCCCACACATAGCGTGTCAACCTTCCAACATATGTTTAGGTATATCCCTGTTGAGAAACAAATGAAAGCCTGCTCAGCTGCAGATGGCCAAGAAGCCTCTGTAATTTAAACCCTGAACTCATGTGTGATAGAAGAAGTCCTACAAGTCCAGGGTTCCGTCCTCCACCATCCTTAGATGATCATCCTGCAGCCAGGCAAGCTCCTAGCCCACCAATGCTTCCCCATCCCTAGAGCTGGAGGAGTAAAGCTTATCCCACACCCCAGGGAACGCTCAGCCAGGAGGATGGACACATGGTACTTTCTGCAGAAGATTCCTGAAATTCATACTGCCCTGCTAATACCAACAGAAAAGAAGGGAACTTGTTCAGCAACTTTTTAATTCAATCTCAGTGGCAGAGGTACATCACAGGTGACATCTCAAAGTGCCTGCAGCCACGCTGACGAATGTATGCGTCCCCCTTGCATCTCTGCGTACTCCCAAACACAAACCAGTGCGTTGCAGGCAGAAACAGAGAAGCCAGCAAAGTTTACCCTGCCAAGCACAAGTGCTGCGCAAACTTCTGAGAGCAAGTGCAGCTCATCCATTCCCCTCACCGGGCCAGAGTTTCCCTGGCACCTCATTTGTAAAGTGGTGAGCATGATTTTTGATGTTGTAATACTAAGTACCATAAAACATGACATTACCACTGTGTGCAATACAAAGCCAATACCGGCTTCTTGATCGGGGATCAGACAGGCTGTATGGCAGCAGGCAAATGTCCTGTTTCTTCTATCTGCTCGTTCTGCT
Organism: Pterocles gutturalis; assembly: GCF_000699245.1. NCBI lineage: Eukaryota > Metazoa > Chordata > Aves > Pterocliformes > Pteroclidae > Pterocles > Pterocles gutturalis. The sequence goes on along the minus strand of NW_010103310.1, from coordinate 13,714 downwards.
TTGTATGCCCACCTGAGCTGGGAAATGGAGTATTTGAAAAGTTTCAGCAGCTCCATGAGGTCACTGTAGCTACAGAAAGCTGTAAAAACTGCCTGGGTTGATGGTTCAAGCAGCCACAGGTCTTTTTCATTACAGAACAGATATAACCCTATGAAATTATTATAATAATAACATCATTTATTTCAACAGGACTGAAGCAAAAAAGCTTTATGGTGGTGTTTTATATGCAACATGTGCGCCATAAATATTTCCATAAAAACATACATTAAAATATAAAGTTGGCAAAAAGAAATCAAAAGTCAGGAGGAAAAAAAAAAAATCCAGTTAAAGAAGCATTAAACCATAAGCC
>NW_010103310.1:0-13353 GCF_000699245.1 Pterocles gutturalis | reverse complement strand
CCCCTGCCAGTCATGGCAACAGGCCTTCCTTTCTCTGGTTTCAGCTCCTTCCAAACACAAAGGTATGAGCCAAGCTAGCCATGGAGAAAGCCCCCGATAAACGCACATGCCACACTTCCCTCGCCTGTCACCCTCCTTATTACTGTGAAAATACTCCCGTCGCTCCTCGGCTGGCAGCACCGGCGTTCACCCTCCACCTGCGGGAAAGTCCCTGCGAACACCTACAGCGGTTGCCGCTGCAAACACCTCCACGAAACGGAAAATGTTCTCAGGGTTGTGATGCTCCTGGGAGCAGGGGACAGGACGTAAAGGGAGGGACCAGCCCAGGGGCTCGGGCAGGAGCACATGGCTGAAACAGAAGCTGGACCCGGACCCCTCGAGATCCATCCTGGAGCCACAACGAGCCTGTCCAGGGCTGCCCTTTGCCTCTCCCCGGAGCTGTGACCAGGCTTCTGACCCCCCCAAATTGTGCTTTGTGGCTGCACTTTACACAGCTCCTGCTATGATGCCACAAAAACACTCGGCTTTCGTAGGGCATCCCAGGCAGAAAGCCCCGTGCCCAGGGCTCCCTCTTGCTCCTCTTAAAAAACAGTTTACAGGGTCACAGTTATTGGTCCCTTCTGGCTTCAAATTTAACAAAGGTATGAAAAGACGCGGTGCGTCTTTTGCTGGCTACACGTGACGAGGACCTCGCAGGTACCAAACCCCAGCTCTGAGCACTTCCCCGGTAGCTGGAAGAGTGGCGAGTCTGGCTGCCAAACCCCAGCAGGCAATGTTTACACCAGTGAACACCCTCACAACAAAACTCTGCTTCCCAGGCCAATTCTGCTGTAATACATCATCCCCGAGCTAACTTGTCAGATTGGTTTGTCTACAAATATGTTCACACTTGGAAATATCTCCCTTCTGTGAACAGCAATCCATTAAACATGCATCTCTCTGTTTTCCCCATCTTGCTCTCTGTACATAAGTTCTCTTCTTTTGTCCTCAGTAAATGCCTATTCCACATTTTTGCATGTTTTAAATATTCACGCATATGAAAGAAGCTGTAAAAACATTGCATGGCTTATTTATTATTTAGTGTACACACTTTTTCCTGCAGAATACTAAAATAAAAAACATTTTAGTCAATTTTTTTTTTCATTTCCTTTGTATTTTATTTCCATTACTCTGCTCGTTAAAGTTTAAAAACTGCTTTGTTCCTTGACAGTGGGGATTTATGTGTCTTTCTGTCAGGGAACATATTTGTATCTGCCGACCTGACGGCAGAGGCGGGGGTGAGATGCTGCGGGAACTTTTGGCTTGTCACATAAGGGTCCAGTGGGCATCTAGAAATCTCAAGTCACGCTGCCACGGCTGCTGGAGGTGCTCAGAGAACTCAACTAAGAGTAGTAACACATACTAACCCCAGCCTTTAACAGAGCTCTGGGTCCAGACACGATGCCTACGGCTATTGAAGGATAAACAGAAGGGCATTTTACTGCTGACAATAAAATCTCTGGAGTAAATATTGCCAAACGTCAATCCTTCCACAAGAGTCACTTGATTCACAGATTTTAAGGCCAGCTCGAAGAGATGACTCGGGATGACCTCTTAAACAGCACAAACCAAAGAGCGACACGCAATAACGTCTCCATCAAGCCCTTAACAACTGCTTGGGTTGTGGTACCTCTTCCAGAACAAGACACCAGTCTCAATCCAAAGAGCTGGGGAGCTCACCATGTCCCTCAGGAGGTGATTCCAACGGTAAACTATCTTCATCCTCAGATATGTGTGCTCTAGTTTCTGTTATTTTCACACTGCTGTAACACTCCACATCTCACTCACTCCAGGAATTACTGGTACAGAAAAGCCCTGTATGCTTGGAGCTGGAGCTGGCACCAGATCGTGGACTGAACTTTTCCAAGTGCTCGCTCTCTTGCAGCAGCCTTGGAACCTCCTGATACTGTGACACGGCCAGAGAAAGACATTTTCCACGTACGTGTACAGCAGACACAGTAATCCAAGCTACCCTGTGTCACTGTCACCAGCATGTTTCAACCCTGCCCGGAGCAGCCCACCCGTGGGAGCATGATGGGGGCTGGCGGCACTGTCCCAGCTCCCCCCCCTGCGAACGCTGCTGGCAGCGCTGCCAACGGGACGTCGTGTCAGCAGCCTGGGCATCTCTCCACGGGAACTGGAGTGAAACCAAGAACTCTGCTCACACAGGTCACCCAACAGCCATAACTACCAGCCTGGGCTGCATTCAAATGCCTGGCCCAGGGTGAAAAGAGCTGGATCTTGTAACCGGTGCCATAAAAAAGTGACTCGTTTTTTAAAAGAAGTCCATTGCTCCTGGAATCAGATGGTTGTGTGCATGTTCTGTGTGACAGGATTTAGCACTCCAGTGATACATAGTGAAAGGCATTGCAGGAGGAGATAGGCAATACAGCGAGTTTTTAGCATATTTATATGCTATTTTATAACATAGCAGTTAAACAGCACATTGTAAAGCGCCTAGTACCTTATACGCGCTATGCAAACACTACGTTATTATGTATCGCCAAATATAACCTCATCGTGCCAGGGAGCTGTACTGGGTAACTTAAAACACACTTTATGTTATTTTATTTTGGGTTTTTTGAACCATTCCTCCCCAGAGAATTTGCATATCCTTTCTGTGCCTGACTTTGAGGTGCATACACAGTGCACAACTGTACACACTTAAACCTTGCCCACGCTCCCAGAAAGAAGCTAATTATTTTTTCCTCATTTTCCTGACATAAAGGAATACTCTCACGTCAGGCGATTCGGCTGTACTGATCTAAACTGATCGGAGACAATGAACTCAAGTTCCCTGACCCGGCAGTGGGCTAAATCAGAACTCAACTGACTTCACTGACTCAAGGAATGCCATTACTAAACCCATTGAGCTGAGCCTGAAACGAAGGAGAACTTTCCTTAGGGCCACATCCTGTGTTCAAAGAGCAACAGGCATGTTCTGGGGGATATTCCTCACTTGTGACTTTCTAATTTACCTGGAGCTATCAACTGGAGAAATTTTCAGGAGTCTTCACACTAACACATGGTTCCCAAACGGCAGCAGAACACTTTACATTGTTAAATGTTAATAGTAATTATGTCACCGATTACCTAGGGACAGTATAATTATGTATTTAATTAATGCATAGGGTTATGTAGAAGGTGGGATGTCAGGAACTCTGGGTAATGTTGCTGCTGCTGCACCACGACCCTTCTCTCAACAACCTCGTACCTGAACAATCACCTTCAGGCTACATAGACCACAGCACGTGGAAGTGACTGTGGCCCAGATCTAGAACCCCTGAAGCTCCCGCCCGCTCCTGGGTTTGTGAGCCCAGAAGCACAGCTCAGAGCCTGCCTCCCTGCTGCTGGCTATTCGGGCTGTAAACTCGGGGACTGCCAGGCAAGGGTTGTTTGTAATTATGGCAAGTCCGTTAAGTGTAATACTAATGACGTGGTCCCTAGTTCTCAATGCAAAAAAATACTAAAATGTAGCTCTGTGTGTGCATGTGTGTGCACGAGCGTGTGCTGTAAGCATTAAATACTATAAAGGGAAAGAAGGATGGGGTAATACTGGAAGACAGAAAGAACAGAAAAACACAAAGAACAGGATTCTGGAACATTTCAGTATCCTGTTGACTCACAGGATTGGAGCAGACAGGTACAGCCCAAAGACAGCATGATCTAAACGTGGGCCAAGCTCTAATTTTTTAATTTTAGTCTGTCCAGTTTTGGCAATGTCACCTTTAATTGCATGGCTCATTTGAATTGTAAAACACCTTTAAAAGCTAACTAGTAAAAGGAAATAGGCCATATTTTCTAGACTAACAGTCATATTCAATTTTAACTGCAACGAAATTGGTTTTAAACAGTTAATGCACATTAGGACTTGAGTTACCAGAGAGAAAACATGGCCTGCATACATCCATGCAGATGTTTCAGTCCCTTAATTGAGACTGCATTCAGATCCCTTTGTGGCAGTGCTGCTGCAAACTTTTTTGTGTGACCCACAGCTTGTTGGTACGGATTTTTCCCAGCTAACCAGTTGCAGCCTTGTACACCGTGTGCCTTGCAGTGAATGGCATTTCAGATTTTCACACACAGGACTTGGTGATGCTCTAATCAATCCGCGGAGCAAGAGTGCCAGACCAATTCCGCCTGCTCCAGCGCCCGCAATGGGCTCCCAAGGCACAGGATACGTGACGTGGCCACGTTGCGGTGAGTAGTGTCCTTTATGAGTCTAATTTTCAAAAAAGCAGAGGCCTCAATAAGTACAAAAATAGATTGTGTTGTCTAAAATTTGGATACTAAGTGAAATCTATTTAGTAAATAGATTGTTATGCTAGTTTAGGATTTGAAAAAAAACCCCAAAACTGTTTTAGCAGAAGAGAAGATTTTCTGAAAAGCTGGGCTGAAGCTAACAAGCATTTTTTCATCAGCTGCAGTGAGGCAGGGTTTTATCTCACATTGAGTACACTGAGCAATTTTCAAAATTTGTGATTTTGTGAATGAAGCCCAAGTAAGCACCTCATGGAGTCACTGAATATACATGAGAAGACACTCGTAGCAAACTGCTCACGGTCAGCCGGGGAAAGAAAAATATTGGGAAGTGCATTTAAATACTACTCACGTTTGCGAAATAATTAGCCACCATCCTGGAAGCACAGACATGAGGACTGGACTACTTTGTTAAGACTTCTAGTCTTGATTAGACAGACCCCAATCCAGAGCCAGTCTCCTCCAAGCACCCTCTGGTTTTGCACTAGAAGGGCTACAATGGGAGATCTGCAATTGCAGGAAAAGTGCTAGATGGCTTTTGCCAGAGCAAAATCCTGCTGAGCCAGTGATGGAGGTGAATATTTAAGGACTTTGCCACTAGCATAACCTGTGCTGCCACCTGAAACATACTTGACAAAGAGTGCTTTTTTGTTGCTGCTGATTGTGCTGCACACATAAACTATCAAATCCTCCTGGAGAAATAGCTCTCTGCCTCCCTCTAGAGAGACTGCCCTGCTATTCACAAGTGTCAAAATCCTTTTTCTGCTTTTGTTAGCATGTAGTCAACGGGATTTTAAAACTTGCTATTTAGGTCTTCCTAAAAAAACTGTCAAGCCACCAGCACTAAGGGGGCTGATAACCCGGCCGCTGAGCTCTTCCAGCACATTTGGTGCCACGGAGCCTACACGTGGCACAAGAAGGGACATTTCTTATGGCAATAGGGACAAACTCGGTGTGCACACAGAGGGCCTGGCATAGCCAAGTCCCTGCTGCAATCGTGAAGCAAATAATGACTGTTTGTTGATATTCAGGATTCTAACTCTGTATCTGCCCATTATTGGGTATACCATTTTCTCAAATATATTTTGCTGTTCTGCACTATAGTTGTGTTTCTCTCAGTTTTGGTTATTCATTGCCTTGCCGCCTGAAACATGCCGCTCCTTCATCCCAAGTCCTCGCTGCTCTGTGGGATGAGCAGGACCCTTGTGTCCACTGTCACTCCCCATTGCTGGGGAGCCACCTGAACAGCCTGACAGTTGCTATAAGGTAGAAGCAAAAATCCTTTCTGAGGTGGAGAGTGGAATAAAGAACCCAACTCCCTGCACGGCCCTTCTGCAACCCTGAAAAAGCTTTTCACGGGAGAGCCTGCGGCAGCACGGCTACACTGGGAAAATGTAAAAGTCGGACGTCTCCCCTCCGAAACATCCAAGACAAACAATAACAGGAAGCATCGCACGGGCTGGGCTGAGGCTTGGCAAAGCCTCTGCCATAAACAAGCTGAGGAGGACGATGAGGGAATTGGAAAGGGGCTCACCCCAACTTCCTAAACCCCTTGTTGCTTCTGCAGCGTGATTGTGCCAACTCAGTAAACACAGTAAAGAGGCTTGCTGAGCGTGCCGGCCAAGGGGTTTGCTCCTCCTGAAGCCAGCTGGTTAACGACTTTGTGTCAAAACTGAAATGCTCCAACAAAACCCAAACAACTTATGCCAATGATGGCCCATAAAACTCAGTGACAAATTTAAGAATTCTATCGAGGTAAAGAAAGAAAAAAAAGTGAGTTTCCCAGGTCAACATCCTGCCAAAATTAAAGCAGAAGCTCGTGCAACTATTTTGTGTATCCTGCAATCTGGGCAAGAGTACCACAGTAGAAATGATACCTGCGGAAGAAGAGATGTCTAGGAGCACGTAGAAGAATCTGCTTTATAGAGCTTGAATTTGTGGATGATATTTTGCTTGGAGCTCACACCTCTCTGATATCTAGAATCAAGGCAAGGCTTGTATCCCTGTGCGCAAGATGTGGGTGAATGGTAAAAGCAATCCTGCAGTTGCACCTGGAAAGGCATTTTGAGGGCTAGTTTGCTTACACAGGTACCATGGCAGGGATCTTGGAGCACATTTCTGATAGCCTGTGGCAGTGCTGGAATGGGCAGGGGGCTTTAGCAAGCTGGAAACAGCTCGTGTTCCCTTTTATTCCAGAACAGAGACCCAGCAGGTGCCCCATAGCTGCGGCTGCCTGCCTACACTCACGTGCACTCAGTCAACCCCTCACCTGCAGGCACTAGACAGCAACGCGTGAAGCTCACAAAATAATTTGTAACCCAGAATGTCACCTCTTATTCTCTTTGGTCCTGATTTCACAAGGTTTTTAAGGACATGTCTAAATTTAGTCTTTAGAACTCTGAAATGATCCCAGTAGGCCTATTTACACATTAAAGGTTATGCATATATCTGTATCTTACAAAAACCATGTACGTCTTGAATGCATTTCTTATTAGAAACAATTGTTCATATAATTTTAACAAACAGTGCCTGGTCTGGGGCTTTCTTAAGAATTTTTATTTTGTTTTGCTTTGAATATTCTTCATAATTGAAATCTGAAGTCTTCTCTTGAGACACACAAAAGCCATATTTTTCCTCCCCATAATGTATCACTTCCTTTCTGAGGTGTCCAAAACTTGATGCAAGATCTTAGGGGGACTAAATTCTATTCTTTCCCCTTAAGCCTAACGAGTCATTAAAAAAGGCAAGTGGGAAATAGCATGGCAATTAAAAACAGAATATGGAGGAAAAATTAAAGTAATGCATCCTTGGACTGTAATTTAGAGAATTTATTAGTCATAAAACCTTGATGAGTTATTCTTATGACAAAAACTGTAATAAGAAGAAAAAAATGACAAAAATAACGAACACATTTGTACGACAGCAATTGTAACAACTATAGGGAACGACAGAACCCTCCTTCGGAAGGATTTAGCTTTGTAATTACAATCACATGGATATCTTTTAATGTTATTGCTTCAGTAATTTATTGTTAATTTTATGCTGGAAACCTTTCCACTGAAACTACTTGCATTTTACCTTTCAAAAATAAACACATCCCTTGTCTTCTGTGAAGCAAACTGCTGTGAGTTGTGCAAAAAAGTTCCATAAGAAAACCAAAGAGTGATGAAATGAGTCTGCCAGTAGGTTTTGGATCAATCCCTGTCTGTGGATGGGGTTTGCAGAGGTCTACAAATGTGATTTATATATTTGGGTGGGACTGCAAAATTAAGCAGTTTCATATATGTGGGAAGGGCACTGTAAGGGTGTCTACACAAAAGCAGGCAGATGGCTGATGTGAGTCACTATGAAAATAAATAACTGGGCTTCATCCAGCAAATGAAAACTCTCCTGTTCAGTTATAGTCCCGTGGGGAGCAGCAAGGGCTGCAGGATCAGACCTTTAAGTGCTGAAGACAGATTTACACATGAGCAACAAAGTCAAGCCTTCAGTACACCAACTGCTATCTTGGTTCCCCCGTGCAAGAGTTAACTGTCAGCACGATGCGGCAGACCGCTGAACCTGGGGCTGCAAACACGGATACTGTGTTCACAGAAATGCAGCCGGGCAAATTCCAAGCTTTATTTCCATTTCTTGGTGGTGGTACCCACCTAGGCTTAGGTGTTGGGTTTCAAGCCTGCACAAGAGAGAATGGACCCTGGCTGAGCCGAGGGGAGGAGTGGGGACTAACCACCCTCTGGAAGGACTTGCAGTCCCTTTGTACAGTATCTGGGGTTACTTCATTTGAAATACCGCAGGAAGCAGGAAAAGAAAGATTTTAATTAGGCCCTGCAGATTGAATTTCAGAATTAGAAACCAGATCCTCCTGAAATCCCACCTGTAAACAAACCCCAAGCACAGCCAGTTCTGGGACTAAGATTTAATGTATCGCTTCTACCTAAACTACCACCCCTCCTGCACTTCCTCCCCATTACATTTCTTCATGCATCTCCCCAGGAGACAGACTCAGTGTCTGATCCATGTTTCAACAGCAAACAGTCCACAAGCAAACAAAAAATAACTAGCAATAAAGAGAGGGACCTGCAGCAGTGTGTAGTCAATAAGACATGCCGCCGCTTCGCCCGTCTAAGTGACAGTGTTTCTCCATTGCGTGTGTCAAGGCTCATTTAATTTCCCAAGCAGCTAGTGTCCTGACAGGCGGGTGAGTAACACCTACGTGCTACTTGATGTATTTAATGGGTGTCTATGAGCTGGTGGGAAGCTGGGGTCCTCCCAGAACCGTATGATCTCTGCCAGAAATAAACATCAGTTGGAATAGAAAGGCTCTGATAGGCACAATCTGTTAGCAGCAAATTGAACTGTCACCCTTGTATGTCATGTTCATTTGGCTGATTAAGGAGATATTAATCTACTGTCATTGTTACAGTATCTGTCATCCAGGGCAAAAAAAAACCCAAGGATATGCAGGCAGCTTTTCTGGATATATATACACACAGAGAGGGAAAAGCAGAGGTGTGCAGAATACAAATGAAACTCGAATCGGCTACAAATATTGAACCAACTGCAATTGATTACAGATGCACGTACAGAGCAAACAATGGGTCCTGCTTCAGGTAATGCTGAAGCAGGGTTTTGGCTAGTTTTGGCTACCCCTCAAAGGCAGCAAGACAAATTCTGTGCAGTCATGCTTTGCCTCCTCAGAACACAAACATGTTTAGCCATCTATACAATGGGTATGATAAGGTGTACGATAGGGAGTTTCTGACACCATGTTTCATTATTTCAGGAAGCAACATCCAATGCCTTCATTGCTATGTTTGGTAAAGGAGTGTAGAGACACCAATTATTTCTCCTGAGTGGCTTCAAGGTAGGAACCTCTTGAAATGGTGAACAAGCCTTGCATTAAAGGTTCAAATACCAGGGCCTGTTTCTGAAGTGTGTGGCACTGAATGCACATAAAACACACTTAAAGAACACTTAATAGTCATTCAGCAACACTGAAGAAACCAACCTCAGTTCACCTGCCAGACAATCTCCTCCTTTCTTCTACCTCTTTGTGCCTTTCTTGCCTGTTTGTATTTCCCCCGCTGAAGCAACCCCTATGTCCTGTTCTCAGCACCATCCTTTCCACCATTTTATCTGAAAAGAGATCAACAGGGAGCTAATTACTACTTTGAAAGTAAAGGTTAGACCCCACAAAATTTGAAGGTGCCACATCTGCTATGGAGTAACAGTGCACGGAATGTGGTCTGAGGATGAATCACGAAATGCCTGCAGTTTAGGGGAATTAAAAATAGTGTTGACTTACAGCAGCACATAATGAGAGTGAGCATTGACTACAGGTCTCCTCAGAGAAAATGATAAAGGAACAAATTCAGGTGTAGCATATATAGATACAACTCCCTCTGTCTTTCACTTGAAACTCTGGTAAGTAAATTTAAACTTGGGGGCAGAGTTTCAGATGGAGATGGGTCAGGAGATCAATGTCAATGCTGGTTAGCAGAATCCTTTCATGAGAGGCAGGCTGCCACAGCTTTTATTTAAGAGCACAGCTGCCACTAAACCAGGATTTTAATGAACATGCACACACCAAATCTTGTCCGCATAGGTTCTTGCTCATTTTCATACTGGGAACGTTAATTCGACCTGAAAAGCTCAAGAATACATCATTAAAAATAAGCTGCTCGTTCTGCATTGTCTTGGATGAGAAAATGTATGCCAAACCCCTCCAACCTCCCTTACTTTCACAATAGTCTTCATAGTTTATGTTTGAATCAATAACTATTTTAATACGGGGAGTTTAGAAAAGTTTGATTCAAATTCCTTTGACACAGTTCCATCAACATCCAGTTACAGAGCCATTCTGCATATGAGTCATTAAATATTTAAAAGATTCCTATTATTGAATTAACTATTTATTGATTTATAATTTAAAAGATTTATGCTTGGCCATTAAAAAAAATTCCAAGCTGACTTTCACTTAAAGAGATGTCAGGTGCCATTTGCTGCTAGTGAATGTCTAATGTACCCTTTTCACCCCTGGAGTGAAGAAAGGACAATTACTCAAGAACCTCTGGTTCAATATTCATACTGTTTAGATGCTGAGGTCTGTGGTCGCTTTTTTTTCCTGCGGCACTAGGTCATGCTCAGCAGCGTCTATCCATCCCACAAAATCTCAGCCTCCATGGAAAAGCACAGCTTGTAGTTTCTCTCCTGTTACATTTATTGATTTGCATCCTGGATGAATTTTGCAAGCGTTATGAGACTTCCTGACTATATTCTCATGGCAGTGATGTTCTTGCTGAGGTCATATATGCAGGATAAACACACATGGATACATACGTGCACAGTTGATCCTTCTGTCACTGCTCTTACAGGGCCCGATTCAAAAAAGCTTTTCAGACTGGGAGCCTAGCCTGTGGGAAATAACAGGTTTTTCTAAAATTAAGAATGGATTTAAAAGCTCTGCTGAATTAGAACCACAGAAATTAAAATATACTCTGAGCACTGTAACATTAACTCCCAACTGTAAATCCAACAGTTATCAGGCTCTTGCTTTGCTCTTTTCTATAAGGATATAATATTAATACATTGCCTTTATTTAGCAACTTTAATCTGAAGCTCACAAACTGCTTTACCAACATTAATTATTTAAATCTGGAAGAGCCCCTGAGGGGTGCCTATTATTATAATACTCCTTTTACAAATGAGTAAACCGATGCACAGGAAGGTTAAGTGACTTGCTGAAGGCCACACGGAGAGTCCACACCAGAGCCAGCTATAGTCCTTCAACAAGAAGAAAAAGGGGATAGAGCCGAATAAATGCACTGTCTGCCCTAACTGTACAAACTCGAGATACTTCCAGATACAGACAGGAATACTGCTTGGATCTAAGGGGGAAAAAAAAGAAACACAAAACATGGGAATGACTTTTTTCTGTACACAGCTAGTGAGGGTCTGCTTCAGATAATGATCTCTCACTGTTTGTTTTATTTTTGACTTTGGGGACCTAACTTTCAGTGATATACATTTTTCTACAACCCATTCTTGGCTGTATATCAAAACCACACAGAGTAATTAGCACAGCTCTGTCAGACAAAACTATAGCAAAGTAATGCATTCTACTGGAGAAACTGTTGCTCCGGTTTCTCCAATCTGTGAATTATAAAGATTTCAATGAATTGAGAAGGCTGCTCCAAGGAGTAACTATTTCAAGCCTGCCATATAGCTTTCCTAATGATACTGCTGGGCATTAGGGATTAACCCTAGAAAAATAATTTTTGGAATATCTGACACAAAACTGTAAAAAACTGAGGTAAAATTGATATAATAAGGAAAATACAGAGGGTATTATGGAGCCAGAGAAAAGGGAGCTCTCTCCAGTGTGACATGGGAGAATATGGAAACAAACACAGATACACAGACATAGATGTTTGTCTTGTCTGTATTCCTCAAAAATGGGAATTGGAAAGTAACACTTGAATTCTGGCAAAGGTACAGAAGGTCAGCTCAGATTATGAAGAAAAAAGGTGAGGCTCAGACTAGTGAACTGCTGAGTTATTCACCAGCAACGACATCTAGATATGTCATTCCAGTTACATTTGTTCAGACCAATGCTTCGGGACGCAAGCCCCCATACCCTGTCCCCTACTCTGCTGCAGACTCTCTGCTGGGTTAGCCTAAAAAGTCCCTGTTAAAAGCAGACAAATTCTGTGCAGATCTGCCCTTTTCTTTCTCTGCTGCAAAACGGGAATAGCTGTTCCCATCACAGAGTGCTGTATGACCTTGACTGGTTTATAGATGTGCACTTTCTGTAAATGAAAGGAGCTATATATGCCCAATATGTGACTGCACACAATAGATCACCACTGGCCACAGTTGTCAGATTTTTGTTTCCTTTTTTCTCTCATGGGTGGTAGATCCCGAGCAATGCTGTCTGCTGGGGCATTTCTTTCCCAAGCAGTGGGTTAGAGCTGTTCACAACACAGGCTTACAACTCATCTTCTGACCCACTCAGAAAACGCTCGGCAGGGGTTTACCGTAAGCACTGACATCCCCACTTGGGGAGCGGTTTGTTCTAGAGTGGCCGTTGCCTATGAAGTGCGAGGAGGGTGTTTGGGACAGGGCGTGGTGGGGCTGGGAAGCTGAGATCTGTCTTCCAGCTGAGACCTCACCCTGTGCCCAGCACGATCTGAAAAAGCACGAGCAGGCAGCTCTGGTATGAGTACAGGAAGGGAGGAAGATTCACCCCTCCAGGGACAACACAGACAGACAGGCTTTTTATCAGCTGTGTCACTTGTAATGGACTGGAAACTGAAAAGCCCACGACAAGGAGTCAACACGAGTGTCCACCTCTCTCTGCAGAGCAGGAACTCTCAGGCAGTCAAAGATAAACCCGCTGTCCTGCCAGCCCTGATTAGAAGCTGCACGCTCACAACTTGTTGGCTCTCCAGGGCGGGAGAACGCACAGAGAACAGATTCCCACTGGAATTTCCATAAACCCTTGGCCATTCAGTTCCACTGGCTGTCACAGTACCTCGTCCTCTGGAGCCATACATCGAGCAGCGTGGTCAATGAATCCACCAACACGGGGCGATGGTTTATAAATGGAATGACAGACATTCCAGAGCCAGATCAGAGCTCTGTGCAGTTCAGGCATCCATGCAGATTTCCAATGCTTCTCAGAACTTCTCTGACAGATCTGATCCAAGCAGGAACAGGTTCCTTCCCTCTGCTTTTTGGATGAACCTGTTACAAATGTTTTCAAGCTGCTGGCATGTTATCAATGATGCTCGGGCAATTTCCATGCTGTCCATACCCCTCAGGGAATGCCATTGCTAGAGGCAAGTGCTTCCTCCTGCTCATAGGCTTTGCTTGCCCTAAGATCCAGAAGTCACTACCAAGGTAAAGGTCAGGTAAAGTTGTGAGTATGTCATCTGATCTTTGGCAATACACATCATTGCAGAAAACTTGCATTTGAACTGAACAGCTCAAAATACTTGTTCTGAAATTTACAGCCAGGACGTGTTTGCTGATGACACGAAACTGGGAGGA